>NC_138026.1:103064932-103191717 GCF_964106645.2 Podarcis pityusensis | reverse complement strand
TGATCTCGGTCACTGAGCTGTACAAGGGTTCAGACAATCCCCAACATACCCTGGACATAAGCTGTTCAGGGCTTTGTAAATCAATACGAATAAGATTGCTGTTAGCATGCTAGGTATTTGCTTCTTTATGCAAACAGTGAGGCTAAAATGGCCAACAGCTTCCTGCCTGCTAGGGACCCAAGTAAACTACAGAGAGATGACCATATGATGAAGCTCTGTTCAAATCCAGAACTAGCCCAACCTGTGCTGTCACAGGTTGGTATAACTCAGTGAAAAGTGGCCAAGAAATGGCTATGGCTTCAGAACAATGTGGGATATGAAGCCATGGGTTAAATTTGGTGTCCTAGCCTACTTGTTTTGAACCTGTTAGCCATAGTTTCTTGGTTTAGATGAAACAGGAAACTATGGTTAGTGGAAGAGTTCCTGGTTTGTTTGTTGGCTCAGCTCAAAAGAGATTTTTTAAAGGGGGCTGTTGATCCAGCTAAATATCTGTTGTATAATTTGACTTCTTAAGGTGAGATATGATTTTCCTAAAATTGCTGAAGTAAATGGCTAAGTGTGGTTTATCCCCATAAGGAGAAAGTGGGCTCCTAAGGAAAGGAGGAGAGAAGGAACGCAGGATCCTATGGCCTGATCTGGAATACTGAATCACACATTATTATTATTATTATTATTATTATTATTTATATCCTGCTATTCTGCTGTCAGTATCCAGAGTCACAGTTAAGCAGTTGAAAGCGTTATATTTGCCCAACTGATTGAAGTGGGAAACAGTGTTTTGATATTGGATATTTCACCTTTCAGATGTCAGCTTTGCCTAGAAGAACTAGAACAGCACCAAAACCAGGGATTCCAGAAGATGAGCTGCCTTCCTTCCTTAAATCGTGAGTTGAAATTTGTGTGTAGTACTTTTAAAATCCAAATTACCCATAATTGGAACAAGTTCCATCAGTCTAACTGTAGTATGGTTTGAAAAGGTATACATACAGATATAATACATTGGAATAAATTGAAACTGTATAAATTGGCTGCATCTAAAATGATGATTGTACCTTGTACTTTTTTTGTTTCAGATGCTAGCAGTTTGGATACCAACAGCTTATCTGAACAAACGGCAGAATTTTTAAAAATAAGTTTACCGTATTTTTTGCTCTATAAGATGCACCTCGTTTTAGAGGAGGAGAACAAGAAAAGAAAAAAATCTCTCCCTCTCTGTGCAGCGCCCCTTCAGTAAAGCAAAGCCAGGAGAGCAAGAGGGATTGGTGCGCACCGACCCCTCTTGCACTTCTGGCTTCAGGGATAGCTGCCCGAAGCCTCCGGAGCACAGCGGGAGCGCTCCCGCTGCACTCCGGAGGCTTCGCGTTGCTTTCACTGAAGCCATGGAGCCTGCATTCGCTCCATAAGACACACACACACATTTCCCCTTACTTTTTAGGAGGGGAAAAGTGTGTCTTATAGAGCGAAAAATATGGTATATCTTGGTTTGGATAACAATAGCTCATGAACAAATGACAAATTTTAAAAATAAGTTTAAATTTCAATTGGACTGACCATGTATTAAAAATAACTTTATTACACCTCCACCCATTGGTTGGCGGTTGGGGCATTCTGAATTTAAGTAGTTACCTCAGTTTTCGAACGTAATCCGTGCTGGAAGACCGTTTGAGTTCTGAAACGTTCGAAAACTGAAAACTCAACAGCCGACAGCTAGGCCTCAGGATCTTGCACACAGCGGAAGCCATGTGGCATGTTCAACTTCTGAGGTGTGTTCGAAAACCGAAGCATTTACTTCTGGGTTTACGGCGTTCAAAAACTGAAATGTTCATCAACAGAGACGTTTGAAAACCCAAGGTACCGCTGTATTATGAAGCAAGTCAACTTAGCCACATTGATGTGATCCAATAAGAGAACCTAGTGGTCAGCACTGGAGGATATAGTAATTGATGGTGTTCCTAAAGTGGTATTAGTTAGCCTACTGCACAGTAAATATTTCCTGTCAGGCCTGGTCCTCACGCTGCTGTCAGTGTTCCAGGTGTCCAACACAATAAACTAGGGTTAATGCTTGCTCTGGGATTTGGGCTCACCTAGTGGCAGCAGTGGGGCAGCTGTGTGCTAACTGCCAATTTAAATTTCCCATATAATAATGATTATGTCACAACATAAAGTTACAATATAAAAAAACACAAGATACATAATAAAAATAACAACAAAAAACCAATAATCCCCCCCTCCCGTAACATATTTAAAGGGCATTGGATGCCAGTCAGCCCAAGGCCTGTTTGAAGAGGGACGTTTTTGCCTGGTGCCTAAAGGTGTATAATGAAGGCGCCAGGCGAGCCTCCCTGGGGAGAGCATTCCGCAAACGGAGAGCCCTTAACTCCGAGCTGCCCTGGCATTTGGCAACAGCACCCGCAGACCCGAGGGTTGGCTGATAGGACAACTGCAATTCCCCAGGTAGGAGAAGGGGCTGGCACAGGCCACAGTCATCAACTGCCTGTGCTGTGTGCCCCTTACCTGGCCTGCCCCACCTCCCACACCATACCTCCCCCCCTACCCTGAACCACTGCAATTCCCTCCCCACTCTCTCTGCTCCCCCTCTTCCCTGGCACATCCCACAAAGAACCCCGGATTTAAACACATACAAGTTAATAACAGTTTTAAACATGTTAAATATTGAGGTCATGGTGACAAAACCAAAAGCGGCATGCCCCAAACCAGAGGTCTATTCAGCCGCCACAGCTTTCACATTGCAGTCAACCATGGCCGCACCCTGCTAGGCTGGGTGGAAGAGGCCTGCTTGCCAGGCAGGGAGCAGGTCCCACAAGACTCGCATCCCATAATGACATGGAGTGACACTGTGTCAGGACATCCTTGATTGAAGTACAGTGGTACCTCTGGTTGCGAACAGGATCCGTTCTGGAGCCCCGTTCGCAACCTGAGCAGAATGCAACCCACGTCTGCGTGTGCACGGGTCGCGATTCGCCAGTTCTGTGCATGTGCGTGATGTCATTTTGAGCGCCTGCACATGTGTGAGCGGCAAAACCCGGAAGTGACCCTTTCCGTTACTTCTGGGTCGCTGTGGGACGCAACCTGAAAAGATTTAACCTGAAGCAAAAGTATGACTGTAGTGAGCAGCTTGTAACCACCGAAAACTTAGGGTTAATGTTTTTGCTGTAGGGCACACCTATAATGATGCCAAGTGTGTTTGTGTGGAGTCGAGGGCCTCCCCCTGCCCTAGTGGACCACAATATATGGTGGGTGAGCAAGTGTTTGGCTTGGTTGCTCACACTTTGTATAGGTCTCCTGTTTTGTCAAAGTCACTTGAGTAACGCAGATGGAGGGAGTCCAAAGAGAAAAGTCTTGATAACAGTTTGCTGAGAAAACAGAACAAAAACTGCATACATTTCAAGGGAAATGTAACAGAAAGTTTTTTTTTCTTTCTTAGGTCACGCCTTGTACATAGAGAGATGTACAACCAAGCGTAAAATTTTCCTCAGAATAACACACCAATCAGAGCACATGTTGTTACCTCAGCAAATGCCATGCCACTCTGCCACACCTCTACCTGTTTCCCTGTCGGCTAGCTGACTTTAACACAAAGATAGGACTACAGTGGTACCTGGGGTTAAGAACGTAATTCGTTTTGGAGGTCCGTTCTTAACCTGAAACTGTTCTTAACCTGAGGTACCACTTTACCTAATGGGGCCTCCCGCTGCTGCTGCACGATTTCTGTCCTCATCCTGAAGCAAAGTTCTTAACCCGAGGTACTATTTCTGGGTTAGCGGAGTCTGTAACCTGAAGTGTCTGTAACCTGAGGTACCACTGTACAATTTCAAGATCCTGAGTTACTCATGATGGGCACCCGGCTTCTCAGAAAGAGGCAACAGCAATTTGTTGCTTTTACCTCCGTCCTTGCCCTCCATTGTGCTTCTGAGATCTCTTGCATGCCTTTGGCCTCAAATGCTGAGATTTGTTTTTTCCTCTCCCTTTCTTTAACACAACAGAATCGCATGTAGCTTCTCTAAAGTCAGTTCCTTCTTTATTTAGATCTTCAGAATCGGAAGAGGAAACACATGAAGAGGAATGGGAGCCCAAAAAGAAAGTCGCAAGGAAGGCCAGTGCGCCCAAAACAAAAGTGTCGAGAGCGAAAAAACCCACTGTAGCTGCCCAGAAGAAACCAGCTGTGCCTAGGAAAAGGACCAAGAAGGTGGCAGTAAAAGAGGAATTGGTAAGTCGTAGAATCTAGGAAGCACTTTACTTTTCAAAGCATTTGAAAGAGTGGATAACAATTGTCGTAAAGGTAAAGGACCCCTGGATGGTTAGGTCCAGTCAAAGGCTACTGTGGGGTTCTCATCTCGCTTCAGGCCAAAGGAGTTGGTGTTTGTCCACAGACAGCTTTTTTGTCATGTGGCCAGCATGACTAAACTGCTTCTGATGCACAGAGGACCGTGACGAATGACAGAGCACACGGAAACACCATTTACCTTCCCTCCACAGTGGTACCTATTTATCTACTTGCACTGGCATGCTTTCGAACTGCTAGATTGGCAGGAGCTGGGACAGAGCAACAGGAGCTCACCCCTTGTGGGGATTTGAACCACCGACCTTCTGATTGGCAAGCGCAAGAGGCTCAGTGGTTTAAACCGCAGCTCCACCCGTGTCCTTGTAAAAATAAATTTCTGTGGAAGCAGGGGTCTACACTTGGAGATCCTCATACCCAGTTTGGTTTTTCACAGGTGCCCGGGGGAATTTTACTTCTCTATAAACTGTATACTTAAGTATTTGGGAGAAAGTCCCACTGAATGCAATGGGGCTTCCTTCTGAGTAAAGATGTACAGGACTGCAGTGGTAAACGACTCCTGAGTCCACAGTCTAAAGTTGTGCAGACCCTTTGCTGTGTGCACACAGAACTTCATGCAAGCAGAATCTGACCTTTCATTTTGTTCTGGGCATCAGATGAATTTATGTCGCGCGGACAGCACAATCCATGACTTATGAGCAATCCAAGACTCTGAACACATGAAGAACATAAGAGCATGCTAGATCAGGCCAATGGCCCATCTAGTCGATTATCCTGCTCAGAGCCTGTGAGAAACCCTCAAGGCAGGGCCTGTTGCTTCCAGCAGAGCCGAGCCATTGCAGTTAGTAGCTATCAATAGCTCTCTTCTCCTTGAATTTGTCCAGTCCTCTTTTAAAGCCACCCAAGTTAGTGTCCATTGTTTTGGAGTTATTAATTTTGCGCCTCCAAATCAGACATGTTCAACCGGTTGACCGCGATCGACAGATGGATTACCGTGGTGCTCCAGGTCGATCGTGGGATTAAATAAAGTGATCTCCGGGGTGCTCCTGATCGATCGTTGGATTTTAAAAAGTGGGCAATGAATGTCCGTGCGCTCTGGTGCTAGGTTCCATAGCCGCCACCCCTGCCGGGAAAGCTTGTATTCCCTGTGATGGCAGCAGAGTGGGGGAAGGAGGGAGGGTGGTAGAGTGTTGTGCAAGCATTTTTTTTTGCACTCCCCCCCCCGAAAGATCAATAATTGGGCAAAGCTCCCCCAAACAAGTTCTTGCCAATGACAATGGGTAGTTTTTTTGTACTGGGAGTAGATCGCAGTCTCTTGGGAGTTGGACGTGCGTGCTGTAGATGAACAAAACTGAGTCTTGTATTGAAATAAAAAATAATTCTGTCTAAAAATATGGTTCAAAAGCTTTACCTCGCAAAACTTAAACAACTTAATAACAAAGTTACATTCACTTAGTGAGCACAATTCAAAGTGTTGGTGTTGACCTTTAAAGCCCTAAATGGCCTTGGTCCAGTATACCTGAAGGAGCATCTCCACCCCGATTGTTCTGCCCGGACGCTGAGGTGCAGCACCAAGGGCCTTCTGGCAGTTCCCTCATTGCGAGAAGCAAAGTTACAGGGAACCAGGCAGAGGGCCTTCTTGGTAGTGGCACCCACCCATCAGATGTCAAACAGATAAACAACTACCTGACATTTAGAAGACATCTGAAGGCAGTCCTTTTCAGGGAAGTTTTTAATGTGTGACATTTTAATGTATTTTTAATCTTTGTTGGAAGCCGCCCAGAGTGGCTGGGGAAACTCAGCCAGTTGGGTGGGGTACAAATAATAAATTATTATTATTATTAGTGATGCATTTTTGTTCTGAGGTTATGCTTATGGAATGGCCAGAACCCTACAGTTCTACATCCAAAGCAGCTTCCAGCATTTCCGTTTATGACTCTTGGAGCGAGGGTGAAACTGGTGTCATCATGTGACTAGGCCATGCAACATCCGTGCGTTTAATCTCTCTTATTTTCATCAACGTGCATTCTAAATGTGTTTTTGGTGGCTTGGGCAGGACACATTGGTGCCTATTGCAGCTCCTGGAGGGAACGAAGGTACGTTTCACCTGCTGCAGCCTAAGGAAGAGGAAGATGTCAAGCCGAAATCTGCAGCCCAAAAGCTCCCCGTGAAAGGGCACCCAGCCCACAGCCTGGAGAGCGCCGAAGGACCCTCCACAAGTGCCGCCACAACGAAAAGAAAAGTGAAGTCGGAAGAGTCTGAAGAAGATTTTACATTCGACGAGCCTCCTTTAAAAAAATCAAAATCAGCCACATGTCCTCAGGGAAAGCCTGTGAAATGTGTGGCGAGTGCCAAATTGGACGAAGACCATAAAATGAACTGGGACATTGTGCAGGTATGAGATCTTTTCCCTTTCATAACAAAGCTCACATAAACCTGTTGCAGCATAAAGAAAGCCTGTGGTCTGGACCGAGGCATAAATTTGGTTTCTGTTGTATATAATAGCAGTGCTGGATGTATTCCAGGAAGCAAATTAGCCTTTATTTATTTTTATAAAATAAATTGCATACTTTCCCCTGTTCTAATGAGAACCCTGAGCGAAAGCAATGGTGCAGGAAGGTTACAATTAGTGTTGGGTTTCATGAGGGAATATCAAAAAGAGGTCATTCAGATATTTGTGAACAGAATGGCGGGGGTGGGATAGGAAGTTTCTGTTTTTCAGACTATTGAACTTGGTGTTACACGCTCCACAGGTAGGGAAATACTGAAAAATTAAAAAAGAACGGTGTATCTTGTTCACCTTCATTCTGGTTTACAGGTTTTAAAGCTTATTCATAAAAGAAGTACACCAGTTTTATAGGCAGTTAATTCTCATTCCCAGTATTTTATATTGGGAATGGATGTAGCTCAGTGATAGAGCACCTGCTTTGCATGCAGAAGATCCTGGGTTGAATCCTGGCATCTCCAGGTACGGCTCAGGATTGTCCCCTGCCTGCAACTTTGGAGAGATGCTGCCATTCAGTGTAGACACATCTGGGGTGAATTGACCCAATGAGCTGACTCTATATACAGTGGTACCTCGGGTTACATATGCTTCAGGTTACAGACTCCGCTAACCCAGAAATAGTGCTTCAGGTTAAGAACTTTGCTTCAGGATGAGAACAGAAATCGTGCTCTGGCGGCGCGGCGGCAGCAGGAGGCCCCGTTAGCTAAAGTGGTGCTTCAGGTTAAGAACAGTTTCAGGTTAAGAACGGACCTCCGGAACGAATTAAGTACTTAACCCAAAGTACCACTGTAAGGCAGTTTCCTATGTCCCCATTTCTTTTTGAAGCATTAGCTGCTCTGAGGTAATTTTTGAGGTATTTAATTTAAAAAGAACAAGAAATCAACATGGCTTCAATAATAATAATAAAAATAATAAATAAATAAATGTTAATTTATTTATACCCTGTCCATCTGGCTCCCAACAGAATATGATAAAGAACACAAACATTAAGAACTTCCCTAAACAGAACTGCCTTCAGATGTCTTCTAAAAGTCATCTGTTTATTTCCTTGACATCTGATGGGAGGGTGTGGCAGGAGGTGGCAAGCGGTGTGCTTGCCAGAGGCCAGATCTGACAGCCCTCCCAGCTGCCTGGAGCCTGCTGCCATGAGGACATTGCCTCACCTTGCCTCCTGGGTGATCTGGCCTTGGCTGCTGGAGATTGAGATTTTTGGGGGGATTGCCAGGTTTATTCTTCACTGCCAGGAGAAAAGAGAAGGAGCTCTTCTGCTTCTGTTGCCTCACCCCAGCCTGCCCTCTCCCACACAGTACAGTGGTACTTCAAGTTACAAACACCTCAGGTTACGAATGCTTCAGGTTGCAAACTCCGCTAACCGGGAAGACTTACCTCGAGTTGAGAACTTTGCCCAGGATGAGAACGGAAATCGTGTGCCGGCGGCGTAGCGGCAGCAAGAGGCCCCATTAGTGAAAGCACCCCTCTAGTTAAGAACAGTTTCAGGTTAAGAACGGACCTCTGGAACGAATTAAGTTCGTAACTAGAGGTACCCACTGTACTGGATTCTTGGATTTAATCCATTCTGGGAGTCCGTTCGACTCCGGAAATGGTTCAAAAACCAAGGCACGTCTACCGATTGGCTGCAGGAGCTTCCTGCAGCCAGTCTGAAGCCGCGTCAGACCTTCGGCTTCCAAAAAACGTTCACAAACCGGAACATTCACTTCCGGTTTTGCGACGTTCGGGAGCTGATTTGTTCGACAACTAAGGCGTTTGACTACCAAGGTACCACACTACAACAACAAACCACTTTTGTGAGAATCCCAATTGACTTGCTGGGCTTCTTATTTACTGTTTCAGGTCTTGTCGCAAAGGACTGGCGTTGAAGAATGGGTGTGTGCGAACATAATCCGCCTCTTCAACGACGACAATACTATTCCTTTCATTGCCCGGTATCGGAAAGAGCTTATAAACAACATGGAGGCCGATGCATTGCGTGAAGTGCAGCAGACGCTGGAAGAACTACAGTATGCCATGGGGTGGAGGGCGGTGGCAGTGGAAAGGGACAGAGGACACATAAAAAGTCAATAATAATAATAATAATAATAATAATAATAATAATAATAAGTTTTAAATTATGGCATGCCCTTTACTTGCAGGTCCCAGGGCAGGGCAGGTTGAAACTGTTTAAAATTAAAAACAGTCAAAACAGATTGCAGTCATAGGAATTGGGTAGGCCTTGGTCACCGAAAGCTGTATAGTGAAGGTACCAAACACTTTTGTGGGGCGGGAATTCCACAACTTATGGGCTACCATAGAGAATATCCTCTCTTGCCCCCCACCACAAGAGTGTTGGAATTACTGAGAGGGCCTGTAGAGAAGGACAAGGCCTTTCAGATATTTTGAACCCGAGTTGTTTAGAGTATTTAAATGCGTATAACAATAATAATAATAATTTATTATTTATACCCCGCCCATCTGGCTGGGTTTCCCCAGCCACTGTAGGCGGCTCCCAAAAGAATATTAAAATCATGATAAAACATCAAACATTAAAAACCTCCCTAAACAGGGCTGCCTTCAGATGTCTTCTAAAAGTCAGATAGTTGTTTATTTCCTTAACATCTGATGGGAGGGCGTTCCACAGGGCAGGCGCCACTACCGAGAAGGCCCTCTGCCTGGTTCCCTGTAACCTCACTTCTCTCAGTGAGGGAACCGCCAGAAGGCCCTCGGAGCTGGACCTCAGCTGAGCAATGGGGGTGGAGATGCTCATTCAGGTATACTGGGCTGAGGCCATTTATGGCTTTAAAGGTCAGCACCAGCACTTTGAATTGTGCTCGGAAACGTACTGGGAGCCAATGTAGGTCTTTCAGGACAGGTGTTATATGGTTGGCGGCCGCTCCTAGTCACCAGTCTAGCTGCTGCATTTTGGATTAATCATCATCATCATGAATTTATAAAAAATGAAAAAACTTTGTCCAAGTTTTCTAGGTGACACAAATGGATGTCTGAGAAATGTTACTAAGGGAATTGGTTTCTAGGAAAGGATGTGCTTCCCCTAAACCTAGAACTTGTTTTCAGGTGAGCAGAAGGTACGTAGGAGGCTGTCAGCCATCTAGCTCAGTATTGTCCACACTGACCGACAGAGGCTCTCCAGGGTTTTAGGAAGGAGTCTCTCCTAACCTTTCCTGGAGATGCTGAAGACCTAACCTGAGAGCTTCTGCATGTAAACCACTTGCTCTATCACTGCGCTGTGGCCCTTTCCCAATGCTCTAACAGTGGTTCTCAACCTGTGGGTCCCCAGATGTTGTTGGACTACAACTCCCATCATCCCTCAGCTCTGGCCTTGTTAGGTAAGGGTGATGGGAGTTGTAGTCCAACAACATCTGGGGACCCACAGGTTGAGAAAGGCTGCCTAGAAGGATGTTCTGTTACATTGCCTTCCTACAGGCCTTTAGGTTGGGAGAGATATAATATAGGAAATGTATTAATCTCTAAGGAGCTGGCTTGCCCACTGCCAGTTTGTCTAGGGTGGATTGCAGAACCTGTCTGAGATGCCACAGTCCACTCCAAAGTTTTGGTGGAGCTGAATGAATTAACTCCAGTTTGAGACACATTTCCTTGGCTTGGGAAGTTGCCCTTTCTGTCGATGAAGTGGGACACTATGTAAATGTAAGACTATGTCCTTTGCAGTTGCATAGTCCATGCAAATTTCCTTCTTCACACTAGGAGATGCCTGCAGAATTAGGAGTGGTGTGTCTACATGTGCATTAATTGGTATGACCTTCACCTCCTTTTCTTTTTAATCTTAGGACTGTTGTGAAAAAAGTTCATGCTTCGATCCAGAAGCTTAAGAAAGAAGGAAAACTCTCAGAAAGCCTTTTGACTGCTTTATTAAACTGCAGAACCTTGGAGGAGTTGGACCACGTGGTTAGTATCTTCTTTTTAAAATGTAAATCCATTAGATTCTTTTAAAGCAGTGTTTCATCAAACATCCATGCCCCTATCCACAAATGTTTTGTCTTCTGAGAACCTCTTCCTCATTGCAGAGGATTATGGGGGTGAATACTAGAGTGCATTCTCAATTAGGAACATAGGAAGAATGCCTTATGCCAAGTCAAACCATCTGGCTCAACATTGTCTAGAAGAATGTTTTTATAAGGCTCAGAGTGTCCTTTTCATAGAATTGCTATTCAAAGCATTCTGCGTACCTCTTGTGTTTTTTGCTTTGAACGCTCCTTGTAAAGTGCAAAAAGATAATGAGAATTGGTGGCAGAAAAAAAAATCAAAGTAAATATTTATTTAAAGCATTTATGAATTGATACATAAAAATATCCAGCTGGTGTACCCCCCTCTCTCCATACACAGACACATATATATAAGTGAAACAAAAATATATAGTGGAACCTTGGTTTTCGAATGTAATCCGTTCCGGAAGTCCAGTCAACTTCCGAAACATTCAAAAACCAAGGATCAAAGGGCTGTTGGCAAAATGAATGGAGAAAACTGAGAAACGCACCTCAGAAGCCGTTCAATTTCTGAGGTGCGTTCGAAAACAGAAGCATTCACTTCCGGGTTTTCAGCGTTTGGCTTCCGAAACGTTCAGCAGCCGAGACGTTTGAAAACCGAGGTTTCATTGTATAACAATATATATATTTATATATAAAGGTAAAGGGACCCCTGACCATTAGGTCCAGTTGCGACCGACTCTGGGGTTGCGGTGCTCATCTCGCTTTATTGACCGAGGAGCCGGCGTACAGCTTCTGGGTCATGTGGCCAGCATGACTAAGCCGCTTCTGGCAAACCAGAGCAGCACACGGAAACACCGTTTACCTTCCCGCCGGAGCGGCACCTATTTATCTACTTGCACTTTGACATGCTTTCAAACTGCTAGGTTGGCAGGAGCTGGGACTGAGCAATGGGAGCTCACCCCGTTGCGGGGATTTGAACCGCCGACCTTCTGATCGGCAAGTCCTAGGCTCTGTGGTTTAACCTACAGCGCCACCCGCATCCCATATTTATATGTAACTATCTATATATTATATATAACTATAACTGAAACAAAAATGCAGTGTAAACCTACAATAAACAAATAAAACAGGAATTCAGGGGATTTAGTTGTATAAAACAAGGTCCTGTCTTATGGGTCAAGGTAGGGAAATCCTGGGCAACAATATGAGTCTGTACAAGGATCTGAAGTAACTGATGGTTGCTGCTTCACAAATTTTTCTGTGGTTTTTATATTGTCATAAGCAGTGAACTGCCCTGAGATCAATGGATGAAATGTGGTGTACCAATTTTAATAATAATAATATTTTTTTAAAAAAAATATGGTGGAGGGAAGGGCATTCAGATTGTAGGGCCAATGGCAGAAAATGCCAGTCACTGCCCTTTTAAATATTTTCTTTAACAAAATTTATATACAATTTGATTGTTAAAAAAATACTTTCTAGGTGGTTTACAAAAGTGTAAAATAAAATACTGATACCATTCATTTAAAACAGGTATTAAAATCTCCAAAAGATTATTAAGATTAACACTAGCTTAGAAAACACATAACACATAGAAATACACATAACCTATATGTGTGTCTGGGTAGGCTTGCCTAAACAAAAATGTTTTAACCAGGTGCCGAAACGAGAAGAGCAAAGATGTCAATAGGCAGGACGTGTCAGAATTCAAGCCTATATCAGTAGTAACTGGCAATCTCCAGGCACCCGGCTTGATCTCCTGTTGACCTCCCTGTCTGCATTCCCCAGCAAGATACAGGCTAGGTCGTGATAGGCGATCCTTCTCGGCGTGAGAAGAACACCCCCCCTCTTTCCTGCCCCCCCCGGCAGGGGAAAGAGATAGACAGAAACGTATTTACATTCCTTTATTTCTGTCTTTGCAGCATTACAAAAGCATGACTGCTCTCTTCAAGCTCCAGCAGTCGAGAGACAAACACGTCCTGTACTTCCTGTACAAGAGCAAAAGGAAGAGCTCATATTACACTCTGAGCTAATTCCGGTGCATTGCCCTGTGAATTTCCTGTCCCTCTGTTTCCCACGGAACAGTCCTAACATTCCATCATGTGATGTTTTCAAGCTAGCAGCTCACAGCTGCATTGCTTCTATATCGTAACAGGGTGTTCCAGAGTGCAGATGCTACCATGGAAAAATATGTATTACTTACAAATACAGAACAAATGTTATGTGACTCCTATGATAGTGCTAGTTCCACAGACTGAAGGGGCAGACTGGGCATATGTGGGGTCAGGCGATCACATGAACAAGCTGTTCCCAAGCTGTTAAGATGCCAACATCTTGAACATGGCCCCGTAGCAAATGTGCAACCAGTGCTGATCTCTGTGCAGAGACTGACAGGGTCTCACTCCTGTCAGCAACTATGCTGCAGCATTCTGAACTTAACTACAGCTTCCAGATTGAGGGCAAGGGAAGCACTACATAGAGCACAATGCAGTAATCCAGCCTTGAAGTCACCAACGCTCTGTGATATTCTGTAGAGTGTGGAGCCACATGCATTTTACATCCAGCCTCTGTTCTCTATCCTAGTATGCGCCGTATAAAACGGGAAGCAAAGGAACAAAAGCACAAAGAGCCAGGCAACTGGGATTAGACCACGCTGCAAATTTGCTCATTGAGAACCCGAGAGAACTCAACCTACACTCTTATGTCAAGTCCAGTGTTGAAGGTAAGGACGTCCTTTACTGAAGCAGAGAGTGTTGTGCAGTGGTTAGAGTGTCAGACTAGGACCTAGGAGACAATGGTTTAATTCCTCACTTGGCTGTGAAGCTTATTGGGTGACCTTGGGCCAGCCACCATCTCTCAGCCTAACCTGCCTCACCGGGTTGTTGCGAGGATAAAATGGGGAGTAAGAGAACCATGATTTGCTTGGAGGAAAAGGTGGTATACAGATTTATATTTAAAAAATACATCTGCCTCAAGAGGCAATGGAGTGTGCTTCTAGGGGTGAAATCAAACTGCTGAAGAACCTCAATATCTCAATATTTGTAGATATTTGTAGAATAAATTTGGAAGAAATTCTTCCAACTTTTCTTCTTTTTCGTTTCTCTTTATTTTTTCTTCTTTTTTTCTTTTGTTCCTTTTTTCATATATATGTGCTTATTTGAAATATATATGTATGTATGTGCAATATTTTGCTTATATTTTGTAACAATTATGTTAAATAAAATAAAAATTAAAAAAATCAAACTGCTGAAGAATCACAGCACCTGCTGTGGCTGCAGAGACCGGTAACTTGCAACTGCTGCCTCCCACACTGTTTTTGCTGCGTTAGCAAAAACAGGACTGGGCTGCCCAGGCGACAAGATCCTTACTGACATGGTCCAAAGGAAAGCAGAGTAATACATTTGGCACCAGCTTGGCTGCAGGAGTTGCCAGAAGGAGGCATACAAGACACCACCCAACCATCTTAGGGACTCCACTGTGGATTTGTGTAGGGTTTCCTCCTTTTCTTCTCCTGAAGATGTCCCACTAGGCAGTGGGTATAACTGCAATAATAATACAGTAAGAATAAATAAAACACCAGTCAACCATCTATTGTATTCTCACAGACCTGCTAAAACAGAACATACAAAGAATAAGGCCCCTATTAATTTCAGAGGCAGATATAAAGAAATGAATGGGAAGTATTGCAGTATTGGATGGGAATAATATTCTGCTTTTGAAGAGGAGAAAATTGCTATTGAAATGTGGTTTTTTAAAAAGTCTCCTGTTAAATTACAAATTCTGTATATTTTATTATTGATTGAATGTATCTGTCTTTCAAAGTGACTTGCAAAGATTTAAAATGCAGATACGCCATAAAATAAACACCCACCCATACCAGTAAAAACTCACATAATATGAAGACTTTTCATCCAATCACAATACAAGAAGGAAGAAAATATCCTTTCTTACCCTTCTAAAAAATTAATACCAAGACATGCTGAAAATCACATCAATTTTAAAACCGAAAGCTTGCAACTATATCTAGCAATGTGTCTCCTAGTGTAATTATAGATAAATCTGTAGGGGGCAATATTGGACAATAAAACGGGCTGGTTTTTATATTATTATTATAGAGAAGCTAGTAAATACTTTTTTCTAGTTCATCTGTGGAGAAGTTTTTCTTCTTGGTGTTTTTTTTTTTTAAAGATTAATTGAGTATTTTTTAAAGCACAGGTTCTAAATCTGAAACTGTTAGACAGTGTCCAGCAAAGTAAGGCTCCTCAAATTATCCCTACTCAGGACTGATAGTTAAATATAGCTCCTAAATGTTGGAGCACATCCACAGTGTTGTGGACGTTATCAGGGCATAAAATATAGGAACGAAATGAATAGCACAAGGCTCAAATATATTTTCTTCCAGGTCTTTCCACGGTTGAGGAAGTAAAATCTGGAGTGCAGCACATCTTGGCTGACATGATCGCTAAAGATAAAGAGACGCTGGATTTCATCAGAGATTTGTAAGTGCCGTTGTTACAGGCAGCTTGCTTTTATCATAGGCCACTTAAATTCTTATTTTGCAGCTTTTATGCATTCATTTCTGACTGTCTTCATAGGCACAGTGGAAGGGGTTCATCAGGTATGGATTCAGGTGGAAAACAACACTCCTTAGGTACATAGGAAGCTGTCTTGTAGACCATCTGGCAGCAGCGCTTCAGGGTTTCAGACAGGGGCTTCTCCCAGCCCTACCTGGAGAACCCAGAGCTTGAAGCTCTGCAAAGAAAGCAGGTGCTCTACTGCACAGCTAAGGCCCTTCCTGTTTGGCCACATTAAAGCCCTTTAAAGCCCTTCACGGCCTAGGACCTTCGTATCTATGGAACCACCTCTCCTGGTATGCCCCATGGAGGACCTTAAGGTCCATAAATAGTAACAGCTTAGAGGTCCTGGGCCCTAAGGAAATTAGATTAGCCTCAACTAGAGCCAGGGCCTTTTCAACACTGGCTCTGGCCTGGTGGAACGCTCTGCCTCGTGAGACCAGGGCCCTGCAGGATCTGATTTCTTTCCGCAGGGCCTGTAAGACAGAGTTGTACCGCCTGGCCTTTGGCTTGGAATCAACTTGATCCCCTCCCCTTCTTTCCTTTTTCCTTTCTCCTTCTGTGATGGAACTCCTATTTGGGGACTTCCCTAGCTTTTTTCTGGCCCACGTAGGACCAGTCTGGATAGTTGGCCTTGGTGAAGACTTGACGTTTACATCCCAAAAAAAGTTTTTGATTTGAGTTCCTACTGAAATGAGGCTGCATTTTAATGTTTTAATGTTGTATTTTAATCTTGTTTTTAAGTTGTGTTTCAATCAGTTGTTTTTATACCTGGTGTCAGCCGCCCTGAGACTGGTCTTGGCTGGGGAGGGCGGGGTATAAATATTATTATTATTATTATTATTATTATTATTATTATGCCAGCATACCACCTGCAGACAGTTGTGTAGCAGCACTGAGTGAGCTCCCAAGTCCTGTCCTTTACAAGGAGGGTGGCAGTGGAGTGTGGTTCAGGGCAGGCAAAAGGGAGGCCCCCATGGACCTCTGATGTGATCCAGCTGGTTTTCATCTTCTTCATAAACCAGGGATTTCATGTGCAGAGCTATCCAGGCATTTGTGTGCTTAGAAGAATATAGGGAAGCCCAGCACCAGTGCTCCAGATTTGCATGTTGCATGAAGCGAATGTTACTCCATATGAATCAGACCTTGGTCATCCATGGGGGGGGGGGGGGCGAAACCCCTGGAACTGGAATCCGTTGTGGCCCAACAGTGAACAGGAAGGATCAAAGCAGAATCCTGAATCAGGGCATGGACGCTGGGGTTGCTTGCAGCCAAAGTAGCAGATTCCATCTTTGGCCGCTTGGCATATGAGCATGCAAAGAGCCCTGCTGGATGAGGCCAAAGGCCCGTCTAGTGCAACATCCTGTTCTTTTAGAAGACCCAAGCCCAAGAGCCTCTGTCATTTTCTGCTCTGTCTTGCTTTGCTATTGGGATACTTCCTTAATTCTGAAAATCGTTTGTTTTGTTAAAACGTAGTATGATAATAACGGGCAAGTCACTATCAGTCCTTGTAATGACATTAGCATGATTTCTATTCGAATTCTGTTCAATTTTTTTTTTTTTAAATATAGATGCCAAAGAAAGTACATTTGTATTCAGTCATCCTTGGCAAAAGTGACCTCAAAAAAGGCCAATGAAAAAGATGTCAACAAGTTTCACCTGTACCAGAATTTTTCTTGCAATATAAAGAATATTCAGCATCACCAGGTAGGTGCTTAATGATCAGCCCTCCGCTGCATAGAATATTATTTATCTGTTAAACAAATTTGTAGACCATTTAGCAGCACAAAACCTTGAAAGCAGTGCAACGAAGGGGGTGCACTCTCTTGGGAAGAAGAGGTTCGGACTTTGGGGGTGCTCCTCATGACTGGAAGCTCAGATAGCCTTAGTGCCTTTTATCAGCTTTGGCTGGTACGCTAACTATGGCTGTTCTTGGACAGGGATAATCTGGCTATGGTGATCCATGCAGAGGTAAACTCAAAGCTTGGTTTTTTGCAGGTGATCTGTGTGGTGGCTGTCTTTGTGCCTGACACAGAGGCTCCATCTGGTGCAAAGCACCATGGCTAGACTGTTGATGGGGGCAGATGGTTGCCAGCACATAACTCCAGTGATCAGAAGCTACTGGACTGGGTTCAAGGTTCATTTATTAATTTACGAGGCCCTGTAAACTTGGGCCCAGGATACCTCAGGGGGGCAGCCTTATCTCCTAGATCCTTGTCCAATCACAGAGGTCTTCGGGGGAGCTGTTCTTGGTGATCCCCTATTGGCTTGTACACACGATTCCTATCTACAAGGAGCCATGCATTCAAAATGGTGGTCCCAATTTCGTGAAACTCCCCTCCAGTTGAGGGCACACAGCTCCCCTCTCCCCACCGTTGAACTTCCAGTTCTTACTGAGGGCTTAAAAAATAAATAAATCTGAAGGCTACACTACTTAGAGACAACTGTGATTAAGTAGCATGCAAATTGTTGAAACAAACGAACAAGGGAAGAAGAAGAAGAGTTTGGATTTGATATCCCACTTTATCACTACCCGAAGGAGTCTCAAAGCGGCTAACATTCTCCTTTCCCTTCCTCCCCCACAACAAACACTCTTGTGAGGTGAGTGGGGCTGAGAGACTTCAGAGAAGTGTGACTGGCCCAAGGTCACCCAGCAGCTGCATGTGGAGGAGCGGAGACGTGAACCCGGTTCCTCAGATTGCAAATCTACCGCTCTTAACCACTACACCACACTGGCTCCCAGTGTGAGAGGAAGATTTTGAAGTTCTTCTGCACACAGGCCTTAAAATGTCAAATTCGCTCCTGCAAGTGACGGTCACCATCTTGGATGATTTTAGTGAATCGTAGAATTGTTGGAAGGGAGCCTGATGGGCCAATCTAATCTAACCTCTATAATGCAGGAATCTTGTGCGCTACGTGGGGCTCGAATCCATGTCCCTGATTAAGAGTCTCAAGCTTCCCCAACTGAGCTATCTCCGCTGCCTTAGCCTCTGTGAATGTGTCTCTCAGTGGCTATGTGTTCGCACTTTTGCTCTTGGAAACCATATGTTGCTGCGAATCACAAGCAAGGAGAGACGTTGTTGAACTCTGGTCCCACTGTCATCTGACTGGCTACCATGAGAACAGGGTACCGGACTAGACTGGCATTTGGTCTGATCCTTGCAAGCCTCTTTTTGTGCCTCCTCCCTCCTTCCCACCTGCACTTTGCTGCCCTTGAACAGATGGCGGAGGGCAGCTGGACCGAGTCAAGGTCATTACGGATTAGCCCAATGGAAAGATTTGCAGCAGACCTTTTAGTACGAACAAACTGTTTCTCCAGAGATACAAGGGAACATGCCTTGTTATTCCGGGACAGTGGCTGAGGAAGAATGAAGCATTTAATCATTTCCTCCTGGGACCAGCAGGAGTTTGGAAGGCTTACTTTGCTCTCCGTCGCTTTCACCCCCAACCCCCCCTTCCTCCGAGTTGTGCCCTCAGCCCCAGTTCGTTCAGTCTTTGCTCCGCCATCTTCTAAATCTAACCTCAGACGTCTTGTCTGATGTCATGTCTCCTGTGTCAGCCACTGCGGCACTGCTTAACGGCTTGGAGAACATCCCTGTGATTGACGAGTGCTCTGAGCCACGGGGCGTTAAACCTGTCAGCTGAAATTGGTCCTGAGTGGCGAGAAAAGGTTAAATAATTGTAGTTAAAGGTGACCTGAAAGAAGGGAAGGTTTTTAAAATACGTGTATATATATATGTGTGTGAACTTATATATACATCGTGTGCCAAATGTTCCCAATGTCAAAGTAAAAAAAAGAAAAAGAACATCAGCATTTTGGGATTATTTTTTTTTAAGTGTTGTTCGTTATTGTTTTGCAGAAATTCCAAATTAGTCCTACTGATTTTCAAAGCCTACATTGCGACTAAACCACCACAGGGTCCCAATGCTTATCTAATATTTCCCGGTCTCATAGGCAAGGTTAACAGAGCACTCCCATAGGCATCTGATGGGGTTCTTGAGTCCCAACAGGGCTCACCATTGCTAATTGGGCATAGCCCATTTCCCACAGTGCCCTGAGGTACTGTGGCTTTGGGGCAAGGTGGGAAATTAAAATGGCAGCTGCCTGGTGCCAGTTGGAGAGGTTCCACTACAGGGTAAGTGACAGTCCGCTGTAACCTGAAACCAGCTTGGTTTAACTGGTTTTTAATTTATTTCATTTATTAAATTTACCAGTTGATTTTTCACCAAGGTGTAACTCAAAGCAACTTGCAATATATAAACAAAACAAATCGAGTTTCTTCTTCCTCTTTTTTTCCACATGAGCTCCTGCCTTCCTTTGGCCGTGTTAACCGCAGTGCACTGTCACCTCTGCACCAAAGTTAATGTTCACCAGGGTTAGCCTTGAACCAGGGTTTTGGAAACAAGCTTCAAATCCTTGCTTTAGACTCTGGTTTGAAGCTCATCACATTAGCACAAAGATTAGCCGCACCACGGATAATGCTGAAAAGGAAAGAGTGGGAAAATTTGCACAGGAGACAGAAAGAGGTTGTGAATGAGCCAGTGGGTTTCTCCCAACCTTTTTAAGCACAGGTAGGAGAGTGGGAAACGTTATATCTGCAGTGGTTCAGAGGAAGTGGTGTGTGGATTCCATGCTGTGCTTTTATTCGCCCTTCAGTTAGCTAAGAAATGAAAAAGCCATTTGAGGATTTTGTTGCTAACCTTGAGTTTCACCTTCCTCCTGAATTCTCCTGAGTCTTTTCAAATGGATTTCCTGTGCTGTATGCTTATTTGAACAAGGGCTGTGATTCGAAACTAGCCTGTACATGAAAAAGCAAGGACTACTGGCCGGCAGCCAGAAATTTGCTGGTTCCTTCCAATCAATATGTGAACTCCAGCTCTCCTCTCTCCTGCAGCTCCTGGTTGTTTGCTTCACTTTGCCCATATCTTCTCTGTTATTCATCCCCTTCCAAGCTCCTCTTGCCTTGTGTTTTCTTGGTGTGCTTCCTCTCAGTGTTATCCAGTTGTTGCTAATGATGATTTTTATCCTACTTTTCCACGTATGTACGGCCACTCACAGTATAAAATTTAAACAAATTCTTGTAGCTATCATACGTAGAATTGTAGAGTTTGAAGGTGTTTTGCCAATCAACACTGCAGGTTCTTTAAAGGGTCCTTGGTAGTCAGTAGATGAGGGAAAACATATTTTATATAAAATATATAAAGGTGTAAGATTTTTTGGAGGCACCATTGATGGAATCTTTTGAGAAGTTGGAGATGGTGTTTGTAAGTGGTCCATGTTTCGCAAGCGTACAGTAAGGTTGGTAGTGCAATAGCTTGGTAAACAAGCATTTTGGTTTCCCTGCGAATGTCCCATTGCCTTAGGCCTCAGTGAAAAGGGGTTGGTTTACCCACATAGAAAGCTTTAGTTGATCAGGCCAATAACCCCAAAGGAACAATTCCCCCACCAGACCTTGACCCACATACACCAGATCTAGCCTTAGGAAACCGCACCATTTGGTCCATCATTCTCTCCCTGCTTGACCATGTTGCTTTGCACCATTCGTACCTGCCTCAACCAGGCTGGGCTGGATGTCTCCACAGTCACTACCTGTGTCGATTAGGGCTCCTAATCTGGGCAGTCAGGCCCCGGCTGGGCCACTCTCAAGGGCAGGAGTGCTCCTGCGAGGACTCGCAGGAAGGGTTGCCTGCACATAGCCAAATCTGCAGCACCTCGATTTTTCTTGCCCGTTTTCCACTACAGAAGGGACCCAACTCTGCAATGCAGGAATCACAGCTTAAAAACCCCCCGAAAGATGGGCCACCATCTTTGGAGGTCGTTTGCCTTTGAAAACCAGTTGCTTGGAGTCACAGGTGGGAAGAATGTTGCTGTGCTCAAGTCCTGCTTCCCATAAACATCCACTTCCCATAAGCAGGCTTTCCATAAGCATCCACTTGACCACTGTGAGAACAGGATAGTAAACTCGATGGGCCATTGGCCTGATCAAGTAGAGCTTTCTATATGGGTAAACCAACCCCTTTTCACTGAGGCCTAAGGCAATGGGACATTCGCAGGGAAATCAAAATGCTTGTGCACCAAGCTATTGTACTACCAACCTAACTGTATGCATGCGAAACATGGACCACTTATAAATGCCATCTCCAACTTCTCGAAAGATTCCATCAACAGTGCCTCCGAAAAATCTTACACATCACTTGGGAAGACAGGCGAACTAATATCAGTGTACTGGAAGAAGCAAAGATCACCAGTGTTGAAGCAATGATTCTTCAACATCAGCTTCGTTGGGCTGGTCATGTTGTGCGAATGCCTGATGATCGCCTTCCAAAGCAACTACTCTATTCCGAACTTAAAAATGGAAAGTGTAATGCTTGTGGTCAACAAAAGAGGTTTAAATACTGTCTCAAGGCAAATCTAAAAAAAAAAAGTAGTGTAAACACTGACAACTGGGAAATGCTGGCCTGCGAGCTCTCCAGTTGGAAAACAGCCTTTACCAAAGGTGTCATGGGCTTTGAAGACACTCAAACTCAGGATGCAAGAGAGAAATGTGCTAGGAGGAAGGCACGCTTGGCAAATCCACACCGTGATCAACTCTCGCCCGGGAACCAATGTCCCCACTGTGGAAGGACGTGTGGATCAAGAATTGGCCTCCACAGTCACTTACGGACTCATTGCTAAAACCGTGTTTATGGAAGACAATCTTACTTGATTATGAGTGATCACCAAAGAAGAAACCAACCCCTTTTCACTGAGGCCTAAGGCAATGTTGAAAGCTCAGATATACGAGCTAGGGGCCAAGTGCCACCTAGTTAAAATCAGTTAAAATCGCCACAGTGGAATGTCTGTTCGCCAGGGTGTTGGACTGGGGGTCCCATACAATGCTATGGTTTGACGATTCTATGATCTCAACATTACTTGACTGTAGCTTCCTCTTAACAACAATTCACTTGTCCCAGTACAGAAGGAGGAGAAATCCAGTTGAGATGGAAATGACATTATCTATGGACTAAGGCAGAGGTGTTTAAGCTGTGGTTGCCAACCTGGCTCCCAGAAATCTCCACATAGTCATAATTGGATCTACACCAGTAGAAAACGCACCTGGCGCCTGGCTAATTTCTAACACTGGCTTAAGGGGATGGCAACTTGCTTACTTTTCTACAGATACTTAGTTTCCAAGCTAAATTTGGCTTATCGGGGTTGGCTATTAATGAGAAGATGCTCTTCTTCAAGCCATTGTTTGTCAAGCTACAGTGGTGCCTCGCAAGACGAAATTAATTCGTTCCGCGAGTTTTTTCGTCTTGCGGTTTTTTTCGTCTTGGAAAGCACGGTGTCGTAAAAGTTTTGGAAAAGCTTCAAAAATCACCAAAGTCTTCAAAAACCTCAAAAAAGGCTACCACACTGCGTGCTATGAGTTGCTCCTTGAAGTCAAGTCGCAACTGTATTAACAGTTTTAAGAAAAAGGAAACAAACTTGCAAGACGTTTCCGTAGGGAAAATCGTCTTGCGAAGCAACTCAAAAAACCAAAAACCCTTTCATTTTGTGAGTTTTCCGTCTTGCAAGGCATTCGTATTGCGAGGTACCACTGTAGTTTGTTTGGAGGGGCTTGGAAATAGGGCACTTGGTCGGGAAAAACCCCTGTGAGTCAGGAGCAATGATATCTATATCTGACGAAGTTGTTTGCCGAAAAACATAATTTTGATTTCACTCCAGATAGCTGTTTTAGCTTTCACACAGACACGGACACACAGACACACACACACACTCTTGCCAGTGTGGAATAACCATGAAAGTGTTTTGTTTTCGTTCGGGAAATGTGTGCCCTCCTAATTCCTGCATGAGAGCATTTGCTTTGGCAGTCAAGGTACCTGATGCTATAACATTTCACATGTAATTTTTATTATTTGCTGTGTTGTTCAATGATATGTCAGGCCTGGTATGTCAACATGCACAGGGAAAGCTGAGGAATATAAATTGGTGCGATGCCCCCAGGTCATTTTTAGACCATTGTGTTTAACATATGTGACATGTCTGAGTTAGCTAGTGATTGAATTAAAGTTCGTGATTGACACAGCAAGCTTGCTTGTGACAGGGCTGAGGGCCCATAGCATACATCAACATGCACGGCAACACAGGAATGTCAACTTTTAACAGCTTTTTAATGGTTTCTCTGCACGTCTAATGTATCGGAAATGTATGGTTTTCTTAACTTTCGGGAGCATGTGGATTTCCACGTACATAGCAATCATTGTCTTCCCCCCCTTTGCTGACAGTTAAAATGAATACTTATCATCTCATGGAAATGTTATTATTCCATAAGAACATAAGAAGAGCCTTTCTGGATCAGGCTATTAGCCTATCTAGTCCAGACATCCTGTTGTTGCAGTCAAACAGCCATTATTATGCTGACTTAGGCCTTCCTACTGGGTCTGCTGTTGCCTTTGCTTTGGAGGCCCAAGGGATGAAGTGGGAGAATCCAGGATCAAGGCAGAGCTTGGGTTGTGGTCAGAGAGATGGGTGGTAGTTATCAAGTGAGACATCCATGAAATGGGTCCCTTGGTTGGGATCATTTCTGGTTCCTTTGACCCTTTAGTTGTACTCAGATGATCTTTGGGTTTCCAAACCATTTTGTCTGGGTCAAGTGGGATTGTGACAACAGTTTGGTTAAATCTCCACACGGCCTTGAAGCACACACACTCACTCTCTGTGTCCCTGTATAAACAGGGCAGGGGAGAATCTTTGTTACTCTGAGAGCAGCTCACACTGAAAGGTGGGGAAGTACTTAAATACATGAAAAGTACTTAAATACATTTTAGCAGCCATCCAGATGTCATGCAACCTAGTCGCTTAGCTGGGTTTATGTGACTTGGAGCATCCTGTGGAGCTTATGTACTCTGAATACACTTTTTAATTTAGCCTAGGGGTGGGGAACCTCTGGCCCACAGGCCTAGTAAATGCCCACCTGCTATCGAGCCACGTTCAAGATCCCTGTATTCATTTACATAGCCCTGAACGACTTAGCTCCAGGGTACCTTAGGGATTCCCTGAACCCTTATATCCCTTCTCAGCCACTGAGGTCAAGTGCAGGAGTGTCGTTGCTTGTCCCTTGAGTCAGAGAGGCCCATCTGACACCGATATGAAGTAGAGCCTTTAATATCATTGGCCCAGTCCTGCCAGTAAGAATTCAACAGGAGGCTTCAGTTTCAACCTTCAGACGCCTGTTGAAAACTTTTCTATGCAGGCAATTAAGATAACATCTTTCCATAATAGTTAGTTGATGGTTTCTGATTTTAAACCCATATGTGTTTTTATTCTGTAGATATAGATGTAGGTATAATTGTAAACTACTTTGATGTTTTTCTATGATTTAGTGGTATATAAATATTTTCCTAAGTAAAATAAATAAAAATGAGGTCTGTTGGGTCTCCCCTTTTGGCTAAGCTGTGCACACCTGCCCCTTCATCTGACGTGCAAAGTAAGATTGCAGAGTCAGCTGATTGATCTGTATAAAAACAAACCGGGACTCAAGCCTGTGTATACCCTGTGGTTCAAAAACAAAATTAAAATTCTACACCTAGGTAATCCAGCTCTTGGTCTAGCAAAAATGGGGTTCTACATCCTGTACACATTATGCAAGGTGACCACATATACATTCTTTCTCTTGATTTGCATACTTAGTTTTGCATCACTCTGCTTTTGCTAAATTTGGGGAGGGGCAAAACTGAGGACCCCCCCTCCCACACACACAACCGACTGAAAACATAGTTCATTCCTCTCTAGGTTTTGGTCCTTTGGAAGCCATTTTGGCACATTGAACAACTAACAATAATACAGCTGTAATAGCACTTTCACATGTGAACATACGAAGCTGCCATAAGCAGTCAAACTATGGGTCCCCCTGCAGTCAGCACAGTCACTAGATCAATAGATTCACTGTGGTTTTGAAGGTGCTCCCTGCCTGTTATGTGTGTCATATGTGTTCTCCATTTCTATTTGCTGTTTAGATTCTAGCCATTAACCGAGGGGAGAATCTCAAAGTCCTGACAGTGAAGGTCAACATTCCCGACGGTGTGAAGTTTGAATTCTGTAGGTGGTGTGTAAATGCAAGGTCTGTATGAGGGCATGCCAATGCTTTATTCGTTTTTCTGATCAGGGTTCGCTGAATGCATTTCCCTTCTCGGTGTGAATTTATAACTGTTGGACCTACACTTTTGGACTAGTCTAAAAACATTAAGCTGGGAGTGAGTACCAATGTGGTTCTCTCCAGATGTTGGAGTCTCTCCCATTAGACTCAGCCAACATGGTCAATGATCAGGGTTGACAGGAGTTGTATGCAACCCAGCAATACCTTGAGGGTGCAGCATTGGCTATTGCTGCTTTAGATC
Organism: Podarcis pityusensis; assembly: GCF_964106645.2. Lineage (NCBI taxonomy): Eukaryota > Metazoa > Chordata > Lepidosauria > Squamata > Lacertidae > Podarcis > Podarcis pityusensis. The sequence goes on along the minus strand of NC_138026.1, from coordinate 103,165,998 downwards.
TAGTAGGGCTGCCATATTTGGAAGGGCAAAAAAGAGGACACATTTGCCAACTTCTACTTCTAACTATGGGTCGCTTTGATGGCTCTCACTTTAACCTCCTACTAAAAGGTAAAGGGATCCCTGACCATTAGGTCCAGTCTTGACCGACTCTGGGGTTGCAGCGCTCATCTTGCTTTACTGGCCGAGGGAGCCGGCGTACAGCTTCCGGGTCATGTGGCCAGCATGACTAAGCCGCTTCTGGCGAACCAGAGCAGCTCACGGAAACACCGTTTACCTTCCTGCCAGAGTGGTACCTATTTATCTACTTGTACTTTGATGTGCTTTCGAACTGCTCGGTTGGCAGGAGCAGGGACCGAGCAACGGGAGCTCACCCTGTCGCGGGGATTCGAACCGCCGACCTTCTGATCGGCAAGCCCTAGGCTTTGTGGTTTAACCCACAGTGCCACCTGTGTCCCAACCCCCTACTATATGTCAGCTATAGAAGCTGTGATATATTGCTAGTAGCAATGTTCTTAGCTTTCAACAACAAAATAATAATAATACGTATTGCTCCCTCACTTGCCACATGAAAGTGTTTGGGCTCACGTTCACATCTTTGTGAACATAAGCGTGCACAGAACAATTTATTAAACTGTACATGTACATATGGACTCTCCTTAAAGGGACGGGGATGTTAACTCTTGCACTCCCAGATTCCTTCTCCAAGATCTTCCAGCTGAGCCAGTGTCCTTTTAGTTCAGCCACAAGAGAAGGGATTCATACAGTATGTAGTTAGTTTAAGATGCTGCTGTGTTGTGATTCTCTTCTGAGTTACTGTATTGTGCCAAATTTTAAAAATCCACCCAGACAGAAATTTTAATCCTGAAGAAAAGGTCATGTCTGGGGAAAAGAGGATGTGTCCTAGAAAAAGAGGACATATGGCAACACTACGATGGGAATGTGGCCTGCAAAGTAAACTGGAAGAGTAACTGCTGGCTTGGCCAGCAAATAGAGCACTGGTCATGGAGATGGGAGAAACCTGGATCAGATCCAAGATAATAACATCATCTGTATAATGCAATAATATTTTGCATGGAGAAGGTTGAGGCTGAAGCTGGTAGAACTCTTAAGGCCCCCTTGTGGCTAGATGAGACTTGACCTGGTGACTATCTGGATCACAGTTTTCATCCATTGACCTTTGGCTATAACAGCAATAGTTGCCTGGATTTGCTTGGGGTTGTTGTTGTTGTTTTGTATGATTGCTGGGTTAGCAGTTGTTGTTGACTGTTTTTATTTGAACTCTTAAGTGCTGGGGAAACGTAATGCAGTACAAGATCTAAGGTTTCTCCAGGAAACCCAAAGCAGCAGTCAGTCAAAGTTCTATCTGGGAAATCCAAAGCAACTGAAGATCTTCAACAGATGTACATTAAATGAATTGATGCATGCATGCAAGTAGTAGCCAGTTTTCCATTTATCTCTCTGGTAGTCTTGACAGTTAGCTCATAAAATACGTGTTGGGTAACCCATAGGTGCTGGCTGTGACTGTGAAGATTTGACCATGCTTCTAAATTGTGACAGGTGCCCCATGTTCTCTTGTGCTACTTTTGGACTTGGTCAGGCTGTTTCAAGCTGTTACACTTGAATTAATTTCCAACAAATTTGGTAGATAATAGGAACCCAAGTCTTTGTCATCTGTTTGGCGTCTGTTACACAGATTTTGTTAACCACCTTGTATGCATATTCTTAGAAGAAGATAGTCTGCAGGTTTCAAGGACTTCCAAGTCCCATAAAGAGGGTATTTGTAATGGACTTTGTAAACCCTGTGCTAAAATTCCATTCTGCTGAAGCTATAGTATGGCTTTCGGCAGGTTACACTTGTAGCATGTTACCAAATAATCTTAGTTTTAAACATTTTGGTGCACAGATGGAGACCAAAGGCCTATGCGCAGCCTGAATTAATGGAGCTTCTACGTTATTCAGCAGAAGACTCCTACAAGCGCCTTATTTATCCGCTTCTCTGCAGAGAATTCAGGTAAAGCAACACCCTTATGGATTGTAAACTGGCTTGTGCACTGTGACATAGGAATATCAAATAAAAAGCATTTGCTTAAATATTTAGAAGCAGCACTTTCATAAAAAATACAGCAAGGCAATGCTCACTGGGGCTGGGTGATATAGTGATATACAGTGGTACCTCAGTTCAAGAACAGTCCGGTTTAAGAACGATTTGATTTACAAACTCCGCAAAACCGGAAATAGTGTCTTGGTTTGAGAACTTTACCTCGGTCTAAGAATGGGAGCTGAATGTTGGAAGAGCACCGGCGGTGGGAGGCCTCATTAGGGAAAGCACGCCTCAGTTTAAGAATGGACTTCTGGAACAGATTAAGTTCGTAAACCGAGGTACCACTGTATAGTCCAAAACCGGTTTGAAGTCCATATTGTGATATTTTTATTTCATAATTTTTAAAAGGTAAAGGTAAAGGTACCCTGACTGTTAGGTCCAGTCGCAGATGACTCTGGGGTTGCATGCTCATCTCGCTCTATTGGCCAAGGGAGCCGGCGTTTGTCGGTCATGTGGCCAGCATGACTAAGCCACTTCTGGTGAACCAGAGCAGTGCACGGAAATGCTGTTTACCTTCCCGCCGGAGCGGTACCTATTTATCTACTTGCACTTGATGTGCTTTTAAACTGCTAGGTGGTCAGGAGCTGGGACTGAACAACAAGAGCTCACCCCATCGCGGGGATTCGAACCGCCGACCTTCAGATCGCAAGCCCTAGGCTCTGTGGTTTAGACCACAGGGCCACCCGCATGCCTTATAATTTTTTACCTGGCAATATATCATGCATCATGATGTGTGTGTGTTTGTGCGCACACATGCGCTATGCAAAAATCGTGATGCAGGAAAATCTGTGAATCCAGCCAGTGCCTCCACGTAGCTCCATCCTTATTTCAGACATTGTGATATTTCAGTATCTTGCGTGAAGGAGATTGCTTGATGCCTTAGTCCTCACTCAGAAGTAAGCCCTGCTGTAATCGATTGATTGATTGATTGATTGATTTCTATACTGTCCTTCATCCGAGGATCACAGGGTGGTTTACGATATATAAATACATACCATAGTGACAAAAAATGTCCCCCCCCCCCAAAAAAAATAAAAAAATAAAAAGGTCAATTGTTTAATTAGACCTGGGAGAAGTGGAATATTTTTGCCTGGCGGCTAAAGATAAGTAACAAAGGAGCCAGAAAGCCTCCCTGGGGAGAGCTTTTCCACAAGTGGGGAGCCACCGCAGAAAAGGCCTGTTCTTGTGTCGCCACCCTCTGGACCTCTCGCGGATGAAGCACATGAAAATGAGCTACAGACTGTAGGGCCTATGTTGGTTCATATAGGGAGAGTCCTTGAGGCATTGCGGTCCTGAGCTGTTTAAGGCTTTGTAGGTAAAAACTCATTGGCAGCCAGTGCTGTTGGGCCAGGGTTGGCAACATATGCTCAAACTGCCTTGTCCCAGTGAGCAACCTGGCCTCTGAATTGCACCATCTGAAGTTTTCAAACCGTCTTCAGAGGCAGCCCCACGTATAGCACGTTGCAGTAATCTAACAATAAGCTATACTTCCAAGTAGATCTGTGTAGGATCGATCTAATTGAAGAGTTTTTAACACATGCTGTTTTAGTAGCAACGGTTTCCTGATTTGTTCTTTAGATCACAAGACTATGCAAAAAAAAAAAAAAATTGGCAAGTTGAAAGACACATTTCCCCTGGCAGCTAGCATGGTGGGAAATAACTTAATGATCAAAAAAATGCTTTGTAAATGGGGGGGAAATTTGACAGTTTGTGTATGCAAACGGCAATTACCTTAACATTTTTAATGACAGCTCCATATTGTGAGCCCCCCATATTGAGTAATACATCAGATGGTTATAATGGTCTTGATGCAAACTGCTATGCTGCTAAAATTGTTTTATTGTATCCATTTCACAATCACTGTTTTGGTAATGTGCTCCATCATGTCGCTCTAATCCCATTTCTCATACTTCTCTGGAGGGATTCGTGGAGGCTAATTGCTCTAGCTATAAGTATCTTTTTAGCTGTCATTTCCCCCCCTTCCTAAATTAACGACCTCATAGTCATAATATTGGGCTCAACTCTGCCATGGTTGCCGTACTGACTAGACTATGACGCAATCTGTTTTACCAATGACAATATAATGGCTTTTGTAACCAGCTGAAGTGGCGTTTTGGCGCTGCAGAAATGAAATGGGAATTAAAAGCTTTTTAGGCTTATTTTTTTTTAAATGTAGAGTTCTTGTTTATTTGAAATATCACCATTCAGGATCTCCAACCCATCCACATCCTCTCTGAAAAAACACCTTCTACGTTCTCAACAGTAGCCCTGTTAGTTAGCACTCAACATCTACAACGAATAGTTCAACCGCATGGATATCCAGTGCTTTTGTCCAGCTAGCACAGGAGACTTCCCATTGCGCAATGAAATGTTCCCCTCTTCTTCTTTCCCCTACAGCCCTCCACATGCCATCAAGTTGGCTCCAGAGGACCTCCCAGAGGGGCATGTGGGGAGAGGAGAGGAAGGAATAAGTTGTAGAAGCAAAACACTGTTTAGGAGCCGGGAGAAATCTGTACAGGCAATGACCAATTTACCGTATTTTTCGCTCTATAAGACACACTTTTCCCCCTCCAAAAATTAAGGGGAAATGTGTGTGCGTCCTATGAAGCGAATGCAGGCTCCTTGGCTTCAGTGATAGCAACGCGAAGCCTCCGAAGCGCAGATGGAGCGCTATCAGGGATAGCCACTTGAAGCCTTCGGAGCGCAGCTCGAGTTCCCGTTGCGCTCCGGAGGCTTCGGGTTCCTTTTGCTGAAGCCGGGAGAGCAAGACTCTCCTGGCTTCAGCAGAGAGGGAGAGCTGCGCAGCGCCCCTTCGCCAAGTGGGAGGAGAAATGGAAGGGGCTCCGTTTCTCCTGCCGCTTCGCTGAAGGGGCGCTGAGCAGAGAGGGGGAGAATTATTTTTTCTTGTTCTCCCCCTCTAAAACAAGGTGCATCCTATGGTCGGGTGCATCCTATAGATGGTACATGCGCCTGGTTGACGCACATGTGCATGCACGCATCACAGCTACCTGGAAGTGGCCGGAAAAGGGGATGGAAAGGACTTATGCGCTGTCCACGGACATACACAATGACCCGGAATGCAACCTCCACATAAATGGGGAGTTGCCTGTACTGATTCCTTTCTGTATAATAAAGTACTTATGTGATGCCCTCCAAATATTGCTGGACTCCAGTTCCCTTCACCTCGACCCATTGGACAAGCTGTCTGGGGTGATGGGAGCTGGAGTCAAACAACATCTGGAGGGCACTACGTTGGCTACGGCTGATGGCCTGCGAAAAGTCACAAAGGCGAGACAAAAAGGGCCTCATTTGGCCCCTGGGCCAGAGGCTCCTCACCTCTGCCATAGATGCAAGTAAGGCAGGAGGCAAAAGTTTCCTTTGAAGCAAGAGCAGAGTTTCCCTGAGAATGTAATTCACTCAGGCAATGAAAAAGCTGAGTCACAGTCCACAGTAAGTGTACTGTCAAATTTTAAGTGCCTGAAAAGTTTCTCCTATACATTCCTATACATAACTTTATTTAAAAAAACAATTAAAAAACAATTATAAGCATGAAGTGTTTTTCAGAACAAATGCATGTGCAATTGTTAAGTCTTGTATGCAGTCATCCATGCCACATCAAAACAGACTTTGGGGGAGGGGAGTGTTTGCTCATTAAAAAGTAAGAGTAAGTAAAGGTAAAGGGACCCCTGACCATTAGGTCCAGTCGTGGCCGACTCTGGGATTGCGGCGCTCATCTTGCTTTACTGGCCGAGGGAGCCGGCGTACAGCTTCTGGTTCATGCGACCAGCATGACTAAGCCGCTTCTGGTGAACCAGAGCAGCGCACGGAAATGCCGTTTACCTTCCCGCCAGGAGCGGTACCTATTTATCTACTTGCACTTTGACGTGCTTTTGAACTGCTAGGTTGGCAGGAGCAGGGACTGAACAACGGGAGCTTACCCTGTCACGGAGATTCGAACTGCTGACCTTCTGATCGGCAAGTACTAGGCTCTGTGGTTTAACCCACAGCGCCACCTGCACCCCCCCCCCCAAAAAAAATTAAGAGTAGGAGAGAAGAAAAAATCATGGAAAAGGGCAATGGAGTGCGAGGAAGCCAATATGCAATTTTGCCTACCTGTGATGAAATAACTCTGTTTTTTTGCTACACTCCTTTCTTAGATCTAAACTGACTTCAGACGCAGAGAAGGAATCTGTAATGATGTTCGGAAGGAACCTCCGCCAGTTGCTTCTCATGAGCCCTGTAAGAGGACGGACCTTGATGGGAGTTGATCCTGGCTATAAACATGGTTGCAAACTGGCCATCATTTCACCAACCAGTAAGTGTGGTGCTCCAGCTGTGAGAAGCACTAGTTGTGTCATCAGGACATGTGTAGCTAACATCATGCTCTGCAGATGGTGTCGGACTATAGCTCCCATCTTCTGTGCCCATTAGCTATGCTTGCTGGGGTCATAGGAGTCCTGCAACATCTGAAAGGCATTACGTGGGCTACCCTATACTAAGCTAATGCTTTAGGCTGCGCAGCAGAAGAGGGAAACCCCAGGCAAATGGGGGGTGGGATGGGGAAGCAAAGGCGTAGAAGAATTACCGTATTTCTCACTCTATAAGACGCACCTAGTTTTTAGAGGGGGAATGCAAGAAAAAAAAAATTCTTTAAAGGGAGCGCTGAGCAGAGCCTGTACGCATCCCAGGCTCTGCTCAGTGCTCCCTTTCATGAGCCACGTGGAGCGTGTGTGCGGTGCTTGCAGGCTTTTTCCCCAGGAGGGAGAAGCCCCCAAGAGCCACACACATGCTCCGTGCGGCTCTTTAAAGGGAGCGCAGGTCTTGCGGGCTTTTCTGGGAGGTGGGGGAAGGGACTGAGGGGCTGCGCAGCGATCCCTCTCGCTGTTTTGGCTTCTGGGATAGCCACGCGAAGCCTCTTCAGGGCAGCAGGATGAAGGCTCCCCCTGCCCTGAAGAGGCTTCACACAGCTAAGCCAGAAGCTAGAACAGCGAGAGGGAGTGCTGTGCGCACACATTTCCCCTTACTTTTTAGGAGGGAAAAAGTGCGTCTTATAGAGCGAAAAATAATTTCTAATAGTTTGTAGCCCAATGCATTCTGGACTTATTTAGTCCTTTGGCAGGGAATATCAAAAGAAAGAAGCTCGGTCTTTTGTTACTGCTATCTCCACTTTCCTTCCATTGTTTTATTCCTGCACACGTCATGATTCCTTTTAGGCACATTAGAGAACAAGGGAGGGGATGTATAGTAAAAGGGAGGACACAGTAGAATAAAAGGTGATTCAGGATAAGCCAGGATAAAACACAGATGCGTTTAAGGAGATGCTTGTATGTAAACTTGGAAGAAGATGGTTGAATGCCAAGAATTAATAGGAACATCGGAAGCTGCCTTATACTGAATCAGACCATTAGTCCATTTAGCTCAATATTGTCGGCACGGACTGGCAGTGGCTCTCCAGGTTTTAAGCAGGAGTTTATCCGAGCACTAAAACTGGGACATTCTGCTTGCGAAGGAGATGCTCTACCAATGAGCTGCAGTCCTTCTCCAAACTCATTTTGTTGAGACATGCAACACAAATCTTTGCCGTCTTGAAAGCTGTGCTACAAGCCTTTCCTAAAAGAATGGCTTGTTTTGGATGCAACCCTGAATCATGGCTCAGCCCTACAAGAATAAGCTTTGGGCTTCTGTATTTCTTTTCTCTTCTGATGTGGCTATGCAGATGTTGGAAGCTTCCCCTCCCTGTTTTAAAGTAATTAGAGATCCTGGTTATGTTTGAACTGGGTAACACTGGTTAGTTTAAGCGATGGTTTGTAAGCAAGCTGGGTTCATAAACTAAGGCTCGATCCTGGCTTGTTTCAACAAACCATAGTTTAAAGCAGAAATAGCAGGTGATGTTAGAGTCCAGCTTACATCATCCCCACCCACATTTGTTAACACTCAGAGGTTACCATGGTATCTATCCATAGTTAACCAGTGTCCCCTCATTTTGCACACAGTGAGAAACTCTGGTTTGTTTAAAACAGGAAGCAAAAGCTCCTGTTTGCAGCTGCAGCACAGCAAGAGAGAGGAGGGGCGCATGCATGAGCCTGAAGCTTGCTGAAATTTGTTCCAGTATCACCAAACCATGGTTTAATGTTGCATATGAAACGGACCACCAAGTTTATTCTTCCTAACTAGATGGCTTTTCATTTCTTGTCACTTTAGGCCAAATACTCCATACTGATGTTGTCTATTTACACTCTGGTAAAGGATTCCGTGAAGCTGAGAAGATACGGACACTTCTGCTGGATTACAAGTATGTTAAACAAACCTTCACTCTTTTGGTGTGCCCGTGCATTACAGCTGAACCAAAATGGAAGGGGTGCCTTTTTGCAATCCTGTTTGGTGGCCCTAGAAATCTGCCTCCCCTGCTTTTTGGCAGCCTTTTTCAACCAATAGCAGGGTATTGGGAAGAGGGAGAGGAGCACATGTCTGTTGCTGAGACAACAGGGCCAACATTCCCTGTCTTGCTGAGCTGTGTTGGGCGGGCAATGGTGCTACCAATGCAATGTGGCAAGAAAGGGGCCATGTTTGCTCAATCATATCCTGGCTTCATAAACTGAGATATGAATGAACCTTCCTTGCTCCCTTCTCTGGGTACTTGAATGCATTACGAAATTACCTCCCTTTAACCATAGGTTTCCACTTCATCTTGAACCAGCTTCAAACTGTGGTTTAAGGTCTGGCTTGTGCCATTGTTTCCCTGTTTGAATGAAATGGGAAACCATGGTTAGTGGGATACTTCCACACTGCATTCAGGTATGCTGTGAAGCTGAGATACCTCAACTGGACCAGGGAGCATCATTCCTCTTTCTTCATTAATGGATGTGTGCAGCACTTCCATCTCCATTCACAGTAAAGGAGTTTTCAGAGTTCTCTCTTTGTTCAGGAATGTATGGGAGATGCATTGTGCATTAATTCATTTCAGGTTAACAGGGCTGCCCTTCCCCTTATCAATGTTAATCGTGCAACATTGTCTTGTGAGAAGATACTCCCCACATTCTCAGCCCATGAAATAATTATGGTAGCCTGTGTTATTACAGCTTCCCACTGCATTTTCTGATCCAATCAAGTGATAAAAATAGATATGCATGAATGGAAGCAGGATAAAGAGTTGAAGGAGAAGTTTACGATTACCTGTACAATTTTTCATTCAAAAATACTTTTATTTCATTTCATTTGTAAAAATTAGGGTTAGTTTTCCCAGACAGTTTGCTTAAGGGTGGTACAGTATATGAGCTTATAAGCAGACAAACAAACAAACACCAGCTCTTTGCATCTCCACTATCTGAAACAATGTACTATGTTAGGTGGCCTTTTCATGTTAACTCAGGTAAGTTGACCTTCTTTTACCCATTCCATATTGTTGAGCCAGGTGCATTTTCTTCTCTCTGATCTGTTGGTGGAGGAAGCAACAGCGCCCCCTACTGGGACAGATGGTGCCATGATGACTTCATACTTTCTCAACCTTAACATTCTCTTCTTCCCTCCCTCTGAAAGCTGCGGCACCGTTGTGATTGGCAATGGAACGGCTTGTAGGGAAACAGAAGCTTACTTTGCTGACTTGATTACGAAGAAATACTTCGCGCCTTTGGATGTCACTTACTGGTAAGAAAATATATGAAGCGTGGTCTTTGCTTTTGTAGAAATGTAGCTTCTATAAGAATTTATTTTATTTTATTTTATATCATTTTATTGAGATGGCTATTTCCCCATGTATCTCCTTCTGCTCTGTCCAGCTGTTTTCAGGCAAAACCTCAAAACAAACAAAGAGACATTGAACATCATCATCATTATTAGTCTCCAGAGTGCCTGTAGAAACAAACTGAAGGAAACAGTTCGTTGATAGTCTCAATTATGGTCATGGTACGGCGCAGGAACGGGGAACACTTTTCAGCTGGGTGAGGCCAGGGGCAAAACTGATTGGAGCAATGAATGCAAATGTTAACCATTGTCCCATAGGCAAATTTCTACACACTCACTAATTTTAATTTGGGGTCGGGGGGGGGGGAGTATTCCCAACTAGCAAAGGTTTGGGAATGCAGTTGTAGACCTGTTTGTCTTCATAAAGGTAAGGTAAATGTAAAGGACCCCTGGACGGTTAAGTTCAGTCCAAGGCGACTCTGGGGTTGCAGCTCTCATCTCGCTTTCAGGCCGAGGGAGCCGGTGTTTGTCCACAGACAGCTTTCCGGGTCATATGGCCAGCATAACTATACTGCTTCTGGTGCAACGGGACACTGTGACAGAAACCAGAATGCATGGAAATGCCGTTTACCTTCCTGCCAGAGTGGTACCTATTTATCTACTTGCATTGGCGTGCTTTCGAACTGCTAGGTTGGCAGGAACTGGGACAGAGCAATGGGAGCTCACCCCATAGCATTGATTCACACCGCCGACCTTCTGATTGGCAAGCCTAGGAGGATCAGTGGTTTAGACCACAGCGCCGCCTGCGTCCCATACTTCCTGACTGGACTGGGCAATGCACCACAAATTACGATTTTCTAGGTGACATGTTTTTGTCATCACCCACCTGTCTCGGGAGGCAATGGAGGAGTGCATCTTTGGGGTTGAAGCAAAACTGTTGGGAGATTGTAGTGCCTGCTGTGGCTGTAGAGACCTATAATGGAGAGACATGATTTGTTGCAGCTGGGGCAGAGGAAGGCGTGCCACTGCAGATGCACCACAGCCTATCTTAATAATAGAAAGTGAAGTGCTTCAGGCTGAAATCTTCTGTGTGTTTACTTAGATAAATCCCACTGAGGTCAATTGCCCAACAGTGAAATCCTAACCATGTCCTGTAAGTGCTATTGAACCCAACTGGGCGTAAAGGTAAAGGGACCCCTGACCATTAGGTCCAGTCGTGACCGACTCTGGGGTTGCGGCGCTCATCTCGCTTTATTGGCCGAGGGAGCCGGCGTACAGCTTCCGGGTCATGTGGCCAGCATGACTAAGCCGCTTCTGGCGAACCAGAGCAGCGCACAGAAATGCCATTTACCTTCCTGCTGGAGCAGTACCTATTTATCTACTTGCAGTTTGACGTGCTTTTGAACTGCTATGTTGGCAGGAGCAGGGACCGAGCAACGGGAGCTCACCCCGTCGCGGGGATTCGAACCGCTGACCTTCTGATCGGCAAGTCCTAGGCTCTGTGGTTTAACCCACAGCGCCACCTGCGTCCCTTGCAACTGGGCTTACACCTGGGTAAATGGAATTAAGATTGAAACCGTCTCTTGAATGGAATTAGATCATTGGAAGCTGCCTTATTGTTGGTCCATAAAGCTCAGTATGTCTGCAATGACTGGCAGAGGCTCTCCAAATTTTCAGACATGGAACATGCCTAGTTCTACCTGTAGATACCAAGGATTGAAGCTGGGGCCTTCTGCAGGTGTCCTGCCACTGAGCCATGGCCCTTCCCTAATTCTAGCTTATCTCACTGAAATATGTGGGATGACTCTGAAACTGTTTATGTTGAAATGGAATGGATTTTGATGGACCAAGTCCACAATCCTCTACACGTTGTTCCATGAAGCTCAATGGACTTTCTTCTGCATTGATATATGCAGGATTGTGCCTTTAGTGTCTCTTTAACCACCCTTGACCGCTGGCTGATGAAAACACTGTTACCAAGTAAAGAATACATACAGATTTTCTGCATCTGCCGCTTGTCTTCCCTGAAATTTGCCTGTATTAATAGTTTTTGAGCCATGTGCTTATTCATTCACTTTGGGCAAGCACTTCTCCCAGTTCCAGCTTTTGAGAAATTGGTAGTACTGTATTTGCAGCCACCGGTCATCTGGGAGCATTTAACTATGCCGAAAGAGATTAAGCAAAATCCGCTGAGCGTCTAATTTCCAGTGCATTCTACTCCATTGCTTAAACAACTTAAATATCAGTATTAAACGCTTTGGTCTTTCCTAATGGAATCACTTCCTAGCTTTGAAGTAGGCCCCTTACTGGCGAAAGTTTTAGTTTACGGTTCTCGTTCTTTTGTATTTTATATGTGTCTGTGCAAACCTTTACGTGCCCCTTTCGACTTTAATGTGTGTTACATTCCCAAATATCTGCATTAGTCTCTCTGGACTTTGCCACTTTCAAGTCCCCTTGCTCTCCTCTGTTTCTAATGTTTCACCCAGCCTAATTACATTTACTTTTCTGCTTCACAGCACTCTCAGTTTGAAGGGTGATTTAACGTTTGGGGTTTGCATTATGATAATTATATTTCAAGACCGTGGTGGGGGGGATTAAGATGTATTTGCTCCGGTTGCAGATAAAAAGGGTTCAGATCCACTTGTAAAACTTGATTGGTTAACAGCCCACAGTTTTTATTATTATATTTGCTGCTCATGCAGCATTAATTCTCAATTCATCAGGGTACCCAGGGTGCTGTAACTCTAGAGGTGACCTTGGGACTTGATTTACCTCCGCTCAGTTTTCTTTGTTAATGTGCCATGAAAGAAGTACATGAAAGATAGCCAACTTCAAAGCACCTTTTAAAGGAAAATGGCTGATACAAATCCCCTGGCTTTTAATAATGCCTGTCAAATGTTTCAGCTGTCTTGCGTCCTTTTACAAGCTTTTGCTTGCTGCAGTAAATCAGTTTGTTTCAGGTTGGGATGGGGGCCATTAGAGAACAACAGGATTATTTTTATTTTGTTTTGTTTTGCTTTTTGTTCACTTTTGCAATCATTACAATCACTTACTAGCAGCACAATCCTGATGCATGCCTACTCAGAAGTAAATCCTAATGAATTCAGTGGGACTTACTCCCAAGTAAGTGACACATTAACAAGTAAGTGTTTGGGATTGCAGCTTAGTTTTTTTCTTAGTTGCCTTCCTCTAGAAAAGTTGGCTTTCAAAAATTCCAGGTAAGCAAGTACTTTCTTGATTCTTGTTAGTAATAGTAATACTCTTAAAACTAGTAAAATGATAAAAAAAATTGTTATGAATAACACAGCATTTAAATTGATAATCTCATCTGCCAGTAGTTGGGAGTTATTAGAAGAATTATTTTTTTAAAGAAAATTGTAAAAAGTTAAAGCCCATCTTTCTCAAGTGAAAGATGAAAATTTCTTACAATGAAAATTAAAACAGCAAAACCTCAAGTCCTAGGACATGGTTGAAAGATGAGTGATGTAGCAAGGTTGAAGCAACACAGGTATAGGTCTTTGTCTGTTTATGCAGGGGAGATCACTTGGGATTGACTATATGTGCCATTTTGAGTTCTATTATGGAAAAAAGGTGGGATAATAATTAAATGAGTGCAAGAAGAAGAAGTAGGTTTTCACCAGGCAGGGATGAGAAGATCCCCAGGAGGCATCGTCAACTAGATCTAGTGGGTTTCTTGGTTTGTTTGTTTGTTTATTATTAAAAATATACACCACAAAGTGCGGTATACATAAAACAATAAAAATACTGCGATAACATTTGCTAAAGTTCCCCAAAAAACAAGATAAAACAAAACTATATATTGCAGATGAAACTTCACAGTGAACAAAACACTGTTAAAAGGCAGGGCCCAGGAAAGCTTAAGAAAGCATATATACTTTTGAAAGAGGTGGTCAGAAGTAATTCCTGTCTCCAGGGAGTTCATTCAGAAGTCTGGGTGCTGTCACCAAGATGGCCCCCTCCCACCTTGCCATCAAGTGATAATCTGCTGATAGTGGAACAACCAGCAAGATTTCTCCAAAAGATCGTACAGACTCGCTTGACCTATTCTGGGGGTGGGGTGGAGAGTTGTCCGAATGCCAACAGCTAAACCTTGGCTTGGTAGCTAATAGACTGCTAGTGCAGATATTTCAGCACCGATGAACCGCCGACCTTCTGATCAGCAAGTCCTAGGCTCTGTGGTTTAACCCACAGCGCCACCCGCGTCCCTAGGCCACCAACCTAGATGGCTTCAAAAGAGGATTAGACCAATTCATGGAGGAGAGGCCTAGCAATGCTTCTGAATGCCAGTTGGTGGAAACCACAGGAGGGAAGGGTGCTGTTGTACTTGAATCGTCCTTGCTGGTTTCTCACAGGCATCTAGTTGGCCACTGTGAGAACAGAATGCTGGACTAGATGGGCCATTGGCCTGATTCATTAGGGTGTTCTTGCACATTTACTTACCCCCTTCCATCTCTTAATGTTCGTGAATGACTTGGGACTCCTCTGCCTTGCATAGCAAGCCTTTATATTAGATATTCTTAATGCAAATCCAGCATGTCAACTTTTGTAATCTAGGAGGCAAATCCTTACCTAGTCCTCATGGACCTTCTGACAAATTGCTGAGATCAGTTACAGTCCTACATACTGGCCTGCATTAAAAATGTGCTCTTACGGGTTTTGACATTTTAGAGGTTTGGAAATGAGATACTCCCAAATATTATTTACAGTCAGCGGAAAAAGGAAGTCCTGGAACCTACTAAACATTTTGTCAGGCAGGATTTTTAAACTGCTTCAATAAATGGAAGTGTGTGATATCACCTTCGTAACAGCCTTCCCCTGCCTTGACTTTTTCTAGTAATATATTATTACTTGAGGCCTTTAATTCAGAATGGAAAACAAAATGGATGGTTACCTATCTACCTATCATTGAACTGAGTCTTTCCACTATGAAACTAATATGTTTTGAATCTCAGGAACTCTTGTGGGATCTCAGGAGCCAAGCCAGTTTGAATAACTGATTCGAAATAGCTCTCTCCGCCCCCCAGTGTCGGTGTCTGTTCTTATTTCATTGTTTCTGAAATTATTCCTGCAGTTGACGTGCAGTGCCCCCTCCTAACACAACCTTTTCCCTCTCTAGCCCAATTGAATTGTCTCATTTAATTAAATGCAATTAATTATTCGGCAAACAAATTAGTCAGCCTGCAAATCGGAAGCTATTTAGTACTTTTGGTTGGAATGCGCTAGAATCAGCATTTGATAAAATGCTGTTTGACATTTGAACCTGTTAAGAAGCGTTTCGGAGAAATGGTTTAGACGTGTGCCTTCGCTGGAACACTCTTGCCTCACTACTGTGGGGAAGAACTTTGGAAAGGAATTTTTGGGGAGACCAATGGTACAGTTCCCTTGATGAGTCTACTCTGTATAATTTCACCCTTGCAGTGCCAGGGCTGAAACATTAATAGCAGTAGTAATAATAACAACAATAACAATAACAATAACAGTAACAACAACTTTCCATACCACCCTTCATCCGAAGACCACAGGGCGGTTTACAGTGTAAAACATATCTTGCTACGCTGCCCTCTTCAGTCAGCAGTGGCAAGTTCAATCAATTTTGGTGTTTCGTTATTTCAAACAATTGTTTATAGATTGGGTCGGGCTGGGCAGTATATCATCCAAAACTGGTTTGAAGCCCATATCGTGATATTGGTTTCATATTTTTTGACCTGGCAATATATCATGAATCATGATGTGTGTGTGTGTATGCGCTATGTAAAAATCACAACGTGGGGGAAAACCGTGAAGCCATCCAATGTTTCTCTTGATTCCTGCAACCCTGCTATAAGGAGGTAGGGAAGGGAAATTGTAGTAGTGAGATGGATTGGAGTGACTGGGAATGCATGAAGGGATCAAGAACATAGAGCAAGCTGTCTTGGCAGGCTTAAATACCGGTAGGTCACTTACCCTTGCCTTGGGGGGAAGGGTTACCAAACTCTTTGTTCTCACACTTCTACCATGTGAACTCTACCAGGAAGGAGGTCCAAACTGGATGTTCCAAGCTTAGACTTTTGTTGTTGTTTAGTCGTTTAGTCATGTCTGACTCTTCGTGACCCCATGGACCAGAGCACGCCAGGCACTCTTGTCTTTCACTGCCTCCCACAGTTTGGTCAAACTCATGTTAGTAGCTTCGAGAACACTGTCCAACCATCTCGTCCTCTGTCGTCCCCTTCTCCTTGTGCCCTCCATCTTTCCCAACATCAGGGTCTTTTCCAGGGAGTCTTCTCTTCTCATGAGGTGGCCAAAGTATTGGAGCCTCAGCTTCAGGATCTGTCCTTCCAGTGAGCACTCAGGGCTGCTTTACTTAAGAATAGATAGATTTGATCTTCTTGCAGTCCATGGGACTCTCAAGAGTCTCCTCCAGCACCATAATTCAAAAGCATCAATTCTTTGGTGATCAGCCTTCTTTATGGTCCAGCTTTCACTTCCATACATCACTACTGGGAAAACCATAGCTTTAACTATACGGACCTTTGTTGGCAAGGTGATGCCTCTGCTTAGACTACATGGCTTAATAATTTAGAAACATTTACCATTTTGGAACCCAAATTGTACTGCCTGCCTTTTCTTGCTGCTGTATGAAAAAACCACATGAATCTGACCTTTGAAGAGTTTGTAAGTACAGTGGTACCTCTGGTTTCGAATGCTTCAGGTTTTGAACTCAGCTAACCCGGAAGTGGCTGCTCCTGGTTGCGAACTTTGCCCCAGGAAATCGCGCGCTGGAGGCCCCATTAGTAAAAGCGCACCTTAGGATAAGAACGGTTTCAGTTTAAGAACAGACCTCCGGAACGAATTAAGTTCATAACCAGAGGTACCACTGTAAAGCATTTTTAACTTATCAGCAGTATGCTTTCTTTCTATCTTAAGGGAAGAGGGGAAATTTGGAAGCAACTCAAAAGGGGGTATTTTAAAGGTCCGTAACCCTTCCACGTTATCTAGGTGGCTTAGGGTATGCATCTCTTTGGCCTACGACTCCCTGAATCTGCCGCGTCCTGGAAATTTGATGGCCCATTCTACCAGGGCAGCAGCAGACTGCTGCATTCTGTACTAATGCTACCCTAGCCACCCTAGACGACACTTGTAGGGCAGCCACATTGGGCATCTCCCAGCATGTTACGAGGCATTACAAGATGGGCATTTATTCCTCTGCTGAAGCCACCTTTGGCTGCAGGGTCCTACAACAGCCATCAGTGGACTCAAGGCTGCCTTTTAAAATTTCCTACACTGCTGCTACAGTGATGACATGATGGGCACTCCAGGGCATTGTGGGAAATTTTTAATAATGTGCAGCCCATGATTGGCACCAGCAATGGTGTTGACTGGGGTGCTTAAGCTCTCTTGGTTGCCTGAAGATACTATGTGCTTCCGTTGGCCTTTATTTAGACCTTTTATCCGATGCTATATCCCTTATCTAATTCACTTCCAATGCCGCTATTCCCCACATACGATATGATACGATACAATACCTTTATTGTCATTGTCCCATACAGAACAATGAAATTGAAAAATCTACACAAGACATTCAAAACCCCCTAAAAACTCTGAAACCCAATTTTAAAATACAATATACTCCTATAGAGACTCCTTATACTGCGTTTAAAACCAGAATTGCATTTGGGTAGAAACTGTTTCTCAGGCGGCTAGTCCTAGTCTTTATAACCCTGTACTTTCTTCCAGAAGGCAGAAGCTGAAAGAGATCATTTCTGGGGTGCGCACTATCCTGTTCTATCTCTGCAGCTTTCTTACGGCACCTGGCAGCATAGATTTGATCCAAGGTGGGAAGAGTGCACCCAGTTATTCTCTCTGCAGTCTTTACAACCCTGGACAGCATTGTTTTTACCCTGGCTGTGCAGCTCCCAAACCACACACACAGACCACAAGTTAATGCACTCTCCACAGTACAATGGTAAAATGCCATCATCAGGTCCTTTGAGAGATTTTTTCCCCGGAGGATTCTCAGAAAATATAACCTCTGCTGTGCTCTCTTCATCAGGTCTTTGCTGTTTTCTCCCCAGGTTAGGTCATCTCTCAACTCCATTCCCAGAAATCGAAACACCGAGACCTGTTCCACGCACTTCCCCTCAATAATAAGTGGCTGAATATTCAATTTACATTTCCTAAAGTCCACAGTAATCTCTTTTGTTTTCTTTAAGTTAAGGAGTAAGTTGTTTTTCCTGCACCACTCCCCCAACTGCTCAACTTCCTTCCTGTAGGCCACCTCCCCCTCTCCAGCCGTGATTAAACCAACCACCGTTGTATCATCTGCAAACTTAATGATCTTATTACTGGGGTATTTGGGGGCACAGTCAGCTGTATAGAGCGTATATAAAAGTGGGCTCAGCACGCACCCCTGCAGTGTCCCCGTATTCGTGATGAGATCCGCAGAGACGTGGGAACACAACCTGACCCTTTGGGAACGGTTTGATAGAAAATCTAATATCCACCTGCACAAACACAGTGGAAGTCCCAGGTCTAATAATTTGGGCACCAATCTATGCGGAAGAATAGTATTAAATGCAGAACTAAAGTCTACAAATAACAGTCTCGCATAGTTCCCTTGCTTCTCCAAATGAGTCAGGACAGCATGTAAAGCCATTGCCACAGCATCCTCCGTGGATCTCTTTGCCTTGTACACAAACTGGTAAGGGTCAAGTCCCACTGGCAGACAAGATAAGATGCGGTTCCTCACCAGTTTTCCGAAGCATTTCATTATAATGGGTGTCAACGCCACAGGGCGAAAATCATTCAGACTGTCTATCTTTGATTTTTTCTGGCAGGGGTATAATGGTAGCGGATTTCAGACAGGGTGGAACGGTGGCTTGGGCCAGAGACTGATTAAAAATCTTCATAAAGATTCCTGCCAGTTGGTCCGAACAATCTCTTAGCACCCTGCCAGCCACCCTATCCGGGCCCATAGCCTTCCTCGTGTTTACCTCCTTTAAGATAGATTTAATAGCAGATTGGGGGGGGGGATTTAGATTGGGGAAGTGGCATAGGAAGAAGGGTTAAGTACCCCTTCCCCTGGTACCTTCTTTTTTTTTTAAGAATAATTTTTTATTAACCGACCAATCACATCAAATCAAACCAAATTACATAAATTCCAAATTACACAGCCGAATTTTAAATTTTTGTTGGGGGTACCCATATTTCAAGTTCCGAAGGGGATCCAATCAACTTCTTGCTTCTTGCTGCTGTTTTAATGTCCACAAATCTAACCTTATGATGTTCACAGTGCTATCCAGTCCTTTCTTATTGTTTTTCCACATCTCTTGTTGTTATTTTCATATATTATTCCTTTCTCTTTGTGACCTCTGATAGTCTCCACAAGCTGGTTAGAACAGTTTGTAATCCTGCGTGGATATATATATTTTTTTAATCCAGTAGCCATATCCAGACGTTTTCCATATAACATCATTTTCATACATCAAAACAGTCTTAGCGTCATTAATCTTCACCAATCTGCCTCCTTTCTCAAAACCTCTGAGGAGATTCACCAGGAATGCAGTCTGAAAACAAGTCCGTTCCTCCTCCCGGCTATAAATCCTTTGGCAAGATGGCGACTCCAAATTAATTGCTGCGCCATTCCAAAAGCTCTTATTGCTTCTCGATCTCCATAAAGCATACTTTTGGTTAAAGTTTATCTCCACACAGACCTTAATCATCCTGCTTGGGTCAGTTCAACCGACGATTCTAATGAGGAGGGGTTCTTGTAAATCACATAGAAGGAAAGTAAAAAAGGTCGTCCCCCCCCCCCATTCAGTCCCGTTGTCAACATACCCAGCCTTTGGTGTATTTTCATCGTAAAATATTCCTGTTTCTCCAACTCGTCTGCTAACTTAAATTAGCAGACTTCACTCCCCTTCTTCACTTGAAATATGTGCATTTGCTTCTTTTGTAATTAATTATTCCAAATTGCTGCAGCTAGTGCACGATCAGAGACAGCGTCCAGGAGAGCCGAGGTCCACACGGGGGCATTCTGCCTAGTGCCCTCACCCCCTTCTTTCGAATTAGGGGGTGATTTATGGGCACAGCAGGCAAGGGCAGTGTTCCCCATTTCCTTGGGGCAACAAGGGAGGCTGCCTACTCCCATAACAGCCTCTTAATTACCCCGTGTGGGTCGGAGAGATGGTATTGTCAGCCATCTTCCAATGCGCCCCTAGTGGGCCCCCCCCCCGGTGCCTTCTTCAAAGTAGCTGGGTGTGACTGCTGGTTGGTAAAATGAAAATCCACAGAGATCCTAATTGTGGATTTCCTGTGTCCTGTCACATTTCGCCCTGATCTGGCCGAATATAGCGTTCATCTCTTCCCAGGAGATTTCTGCCTAGGTCCTGTGTTTGTCATTTCCTAAGATGCGTTAAAACAATGTCTGAAGATCTACAGTGATTAGATGTACGATGTCACTGGAACACCCTGGGCTGATTTAACACTGCTTTAATGGGAAGTAAGTGTGATCTCCGAAAGCAGGGCTGTATCTCTGCTCTTCTGTCTTGGAGTGAGTGGAGCAGTGGTGATGATCAGACGTCCCAATATTTGGAGCTGGTTTGGATTCAGATCAGCATCTGTGATGACAGATGCTGAGCAGATGTGTTCGATAACTGGCACAAACGATCTTTAGGACTCTTGACGATGAGAGCAATGAAGAGAAGACACAAAAAGAGGCCTGAAGGAAGACGACTGCATGATTTCAGAGTATTTCACGGTATCCGTTCATGTTGCTATGTGGCTATCAGTATAATTTTTCCTGACTATAGGTCTTTAGGGCTGATGAGAAACACTTCAGGATTTGTTTTTAAAAATACATTTTTATATGTAATATTTTGCTGGATGGCTTGGCTCTCTTGTGTTCCTTCCGCTCTGAATGGTAGTCTTGCATATATTTTCTCTCTCTTTTTCTTTAGCTTCACAATGATATATTCTAGCAGAACATGCAATTTCATTTTTGAGTCTGCTTTTCTTTTTGTTGTTCTGCTGGACGTTAAATGTATTGACTGGATCTGCCCAGTCCCATTACTACCTCCCAGCAAACAGCAATATTCTTTATGACAGACGGGGCAGGATTTTTAAAAACCATGCAGTCTGTTATTGGCATACAAATACCGTAAGCGATAGAAGCTCTGTTGGATCATTCTGTTGGCATCTGATAAGCAAAGACAAATAAAGGATGCAAAATCAGATTTGTTTATTTTTCTTCATTAAAAAACTTTATAGCCTGCTCTCCGCCCCTGACACACACATAGAGTTGCCCAAAGTGGCTTCCAATGAAAAGAAACAAATGCAGGAATAATCTAACAATTAAAGAACAAATTAGCAAAACTAGACATTAAAACAGGAGCTGAAACACAAAGGAGTCACGCTAACTATTGATACATTAAACAGCCACAGAATCAAAAGCTTTTTTAAAAATGAACGTTTACAGAGTGTTAGCACAGAAAAAGTTCTCTCACCTGTTGCTTGTAATCCAACAACAAAGCTTGGCTTCAAATTGTAGGTTTCTGCCCAAAACAAGCTGTAGTTAAGCTGTTGAGCAGAGTTTGCATGTAAGGGAAAGCCATGGTTTAATCAACCATGAGTTAGTGTTATGTGCAAACCAGTCCAATATATGTAAATTTTGTCAAAGTGGAAGTAGTTGTCAGAGAAGTTGATCCATGAATTTGATGGTGTAAATCCCAACTAACTTGTACCCTTCTCTGACTAACATGGAATAACATACAAGAGTAAGCAAAGTTAATGAAATAAAGCCATGTATTCTGCCGTATTTTCCATCCCTCGCCTTCTACTCCTGGCCAAGAGCTTTGTTTCACACACCCTGAGCCTTCTGATCATATTTACTTGGAATTTATTTCTATTCATTTAAATGGTGACTTAATTTCCAAGTGAATATGCATACGATTACAGCCCAAGTCTCTCAGAGTATCAGCTTTCTCTCTGAGTATCCGGACATCTTGAAGTTGGTATTCTTTTAATTAAAATAAAATGATAGAAGCATTTAATGAAAAGCAAAGCAACCTTATTTTACCATCACAATGAATCTCAAATTATGTGTCAGGCATCCTTGAAGAACAAGGAAGCCAAATTGGATCCCTGCTCTGATTTATAAACATTGCTAGGGTTTGTATGGGACCAGTGGTCTACTTTAGCCATGTCTGAGGGTTTGCATGCGCCCTCTGCGACTTTTTCTTTTAAATCTTATTTTCTTTGGGCAGATGGCCTCCATGTCTCACCACACACAGTTTTTAAATTTGCCCAGAGCTTCAAAAGTGCTTTGGTTTGCCATATCTGTTGGCAGGGTTGGGCCCTGCTGTTTGATTTACAAACCGGTTGGAAGCTCCACCGAGCAAGTGGAACCAGTTGTGCGGGACTTTGGTTGTGCGACACGCTTTCTTGAATGGGAACAATGTTATACCCATGACATCTTTCCCAAATCTGTACCCATGAGTATTAAAGAAAACTTGATAGCAGCTTCAGGTTCACTTCTTCTACCTTGGGACCATGTATGAAGGATTATTTGACTGTTTTCCTGCATAGGCCATTCCAAACATTACATGGCAAGCTAACTTGTCAAAGTTAGCTTCCCCATATGTGCATTAATTAATTTACTTAAAAGGCTTCTGTGCTGCTTTTCAGAACAATGGCCTCACAAAGTGCTTTGCAGTCAAATGCATCAATAACAAATCCCTTCCCAACATTTTATCAGGCAGCCGTTGCCAATCTAGACTCTTTAATGAGTGCAGAAAGATGCATGGGTTTTGCAACACATACTTGGTTCATTCTTACGTCACCACACTTAATTGAACACCTTAAAAGCAGAATATCTGAACAGGCTCTACACCTGCAGAATCTCTGTGAGAATGCCATATTGTTATAGACTAGTTTGTCATTTATTTCCATTTGTGCCCCGGTTCTGCAGATCAGCTTCCTTGAAGTTTGTCTAGGGCAGAGATGTCTAAATTGTGTCCCTCAATATGTTGCTGAACTACAACTCTGATTAGCCCAGCTCGGCTGGCCAGTCACCAGGAATGGTGAACATTGTGGTTCAGAAACGTCAGGAGGCCCATGTGTTATCCACCCCTGATTTATAGAAATAGATGAGTTGACAAAGCGTGGTTTGGTGTGATGTTTGACCATTCTTACCCCTAGTGGCTGCTTGCTTGTGCCATGGAGATGGGAGTGACCTTGGACAGCTGAGTGCTGACAGGACAGAAAACAAAAAACAGGCAAGCATCTCTACACCACGGCTTGCCTGTCATACTCTAGTTGTGATTTGGCTTTTAAACTATGGTTAGCACAAACTATGGGTTGGGATGATGCTTAGTAGAGCCTGGAAGCATAAATGAATTTTCTTTAACTGGATGATTAATTTGGAGGTGGACTATGGAAGTTCATGTTTATGGTGCTATTTTCAGTAAGGAAAGGGGAGCTTTGTGTCACAATAGCTTTATGACTTAAGACGGAAACTCTGTTCTCATGCTGTCAATAGAAAACAATGGGGGACAAATGCAGGTAACTGTCACCTTTTTAATCACAAGACCTGCCATTTCAGGGCTTCACTTTCTGCCACGGACTTGGGATGTGTATTTCTGCTGGGGGATGAATTGCCAGCACCAGCTTTCGTCTGATAACAGCATCTGGCACTAGATTGATTTAACAGACTCTGAGGTTTGCTCTTTTCAGATATGCATTCTTACGGCAGCTACTGTGTAGTTCTGACATGACCACACGCTGCTGTTGTTTTTTCTGCCTCCTAGCACCACGTGTGAAGCTAAAGCTCTTTGACACCTGCCATTTGGACCCTTTTCTTACGGAAAAATGTCATCGTTTTCCGACAAGATGAAGACAGATATCTGATCGTTCTTCTCTTTGCAGAGATGTGCTGAGGGCATGGTTCATAGATGAATGGATAAAGGATTCCAGTGTCACAATTGCACAGTTTGCTACGTTTGGTTTAGTAAGCCAGAGGAAGATGTAACGCTTTGTATTGGAAGATCCTCTTCCAAATGAAACATAGGCGAGGTTTCATTTTATTAGGCTAAAGTCCTGTTCCACTGATTTTTCTGGGAACCAATTCATCATGACTGTAAAAGTGTGTGCCCTTAGAAGAAGCCAGGACTGGGGGAAGATGTTTTCATAATAATTGCAAAATAGTCAGAATTATGACATATCCAATGCAGATATCTGGTTTGCACAAGGACTTCAGTTTGCACCATGGAATTTTCCTTCCATCTTCTCCCCTTCCTGAAAATTTGTTTATAGGTGTGTGTGTGTGTGTTTAGGGAACCCCCAGGACAGATTGTGGGGCACGTGGGGAGGGGAAGCGAAAGCCCTTGTGTGAACAGGACAACTTGATTGGATGCAACCCCATGTATCCAAATTGTCCCCTACAATTTCCATTGTGTGTTGGGGAAGTTGCCGCAGATCCTTCACCCCACTCCAATCAATTATCTTCTGAAGTGCTCCATCCAAAGTCTCTGCATGAGCACCACACACAGCAGGCATAGAAGACTGCTTGGCAGTTGTCACAGAGTTGCTTTTGTCATATGAAGCAACAACATCATTGTGTTGGGAATTTTTATTTTATTTTTTTGCCTAGAATGGCAGGCTAGGCAACTTAGCATCTTTGTTGAAGCACAGAGATAAATACAGAACCTTAAAAACAATCCCAATTCTTGTTTAAGGGAGCAATTCCAAGCACAGGAAGCTGGTGTATATTACGCTGACTTAAGTTAAGGTGGCATAAAGCACACCATATCCAGGGTCAGCCAGGGCAGATAGGAGAGGTGAGGCAAGACATGCCTGCAGTGATAGACAACTCCAGACTCTGTCTCCTGCAATAATCCCCAACACTGCTTTGTTGCTTTGGGAAGCAACAAGTCCAGCTCCTTTAAAAGGTAAAGGGACCCCTGACTGTTAGGTCCAGTCATGACCGACTCTGGGATTGCGGCGCTCATCTCGCTTTATTGGCCGAGGGAGCCGGCGTACAGCTTCCAGGTCATGCGGCCACCATGACTAAGCCGCTTCTGACAAACCAGAGAAGCGCATGGAAATGCCATTTACCTTCCCGCCAGAGCGGTATCTATTTATCTACTTGCACTTTGACATGCTTTTGAACTGCTAGGTTGGCAGGAGCAGGGACCAAACAATGGGAGCTCACCCTGTCGCGGGGCTTCGAACCGCGACCTTCTGATCGGCAAGCCCTGAACTGTGTGGTTTAACCCACAGCGCCACCCGCGGCCTTGCAAAGCAAAGTGCCAAGCAAAATGAGTAAGAGGTGTCTAGGAACGTGGCTCCCCTCTGTTGGGCAGCAGGCCACAGCGGATTCTCTGTAGTGACTTGGACACCTCTCTCACAATGCATCTGGCCAGGGAACAAGGACGTGGGCCTTGGGGGAGGAGGATGAGTTCTGTGGGGATGACAGTTGCCTGTCTTATCTGTACAGGCACATCTTCCTGGAGCCATGCCTAGGCAGGGAGCTGTTCATTGCTACGGTGCTGGGGCTGACAGTGAGAGCAGGGTGGCTGTGGTGGAGAATGAGGTGTTGTTGGGGCTTTTCCTCCCCATCCCTTGGACAGAGCTTGTTTTCTGTCTCCTGGCTGCTTCTGTTGCTGACTGTCCAGAGTGCAACTGGCAGTGCTGCTGCTATATTCCTTCCCCCCCCCCTTTCACTTTAATACATCACAAAAAAAGAGAAATATGAAAATAAACAAATATCCGTCACCACTTGACAACTAAAAACAACAACTACAACAACAAAAAACAAACAATACATTGAATAGTGTTCATGATGCTTTGACATAAAAATGGTCTTTTTTCTGTAGACATGGCTTCTGACGTCTGCGCCTTACTTCTATTTCTCATCAATTGTTCACAATTGTTCATATCATAACATATTTTGGTTTTAATATTATTTATTTTATCATGGGTTTCCCCTCAGACTTGAAGCTCCTACTGAAGTTATTCAAATGCTGCTGCAGAGTTTAAACTGTCATTACTATTTTTCAAATAAATTTTAAAGACTTCCCATTTTGAAATAAGCACTTCCTTTGATTTATTTTTTATTCTTTCTGATAGATTGTCTAATTCTGCATATTCAAGCATTTTTTGAGACCTCTCTAATCTAGAAGTGACTTTATTACTTTTCCAGTTTGTCGCAATGAGGACTCCTGCTGCGACCGTGGCGTATAGAAAAATTTCCTTTGCCTTTTTGGGGATATCTGGGTCTGTGATTCCCCAGTAAGTAGGCTTCTGGTTTTTTGTTGAAAGATAATTTTAACATTTTTTGCCAGTTCAGAATGAGCTGCTGCTCTATTCCTGTTGGGGAGAAGAGCTTGGGTGTCGCCATATAGGCCTCATCCCCCCCATTTCTGGGGTGCAGTCTCTGCTTAGCAAGTGCTCAGCCTGACCGCTGTGTGTAGAATGTGTTCCCTGACTGCAAAATGCCTTTCACCTTAAGGCCCCAGAAGAGCTACTCTAGATGAATCACATCCTCATGTATCTTGATTGTGCCTTCTGTCTGAGTACTTGGAACTTCACATCTTATTCCTCCTCCTTGAAACAGTTTCTTTCCTGTGACTTTTTTTTTTTTAATAGCAAGGCTTACATACCACTTAATCAAATAATTTAAAGTAAAACAGCTCAGTTGGTTAGAGCGTGGTGCTGACAACACCAAGGTTGAAGGTTTGATCCTGTATATTTCTGCACTGCAGGAGGTTGGACTAGATCAGGGGTAGGCAACCTAAGCCCCTTCTCAATCCGGCCTGCGGACGGTCCGGGAATCAGCGTGTTTTTACATGAGTAGAATGTGTCCTTTTATTTAAAATGCATCCCTGGGTTATCTGTGGGGCCTGCCTGGTGTTTTTACATGAGTAGAATGTGTGCTTTTATTTAAAATGCACCTCTAGGTTATTTGTGGGGCATAGGAATTTGTTCATTGTTTTTCCAAAATATAGTCCTGCCCACCACATGGTCTGAGGGACGGTGATCCGGCCCGTTGCTGAAAAAGGTTGCTGACCCCTGGACTAGATATTCCTCAGGGTTCCTTCCAACTCTATGATTCTATGGAAAATAGTGATGAAACAGACATTAAAAATAGTAGGGAAAACAAGGTTTGCAAAATGTAGATGAAATACAGTGGTATCTTGGGTTACAGATGCTTCAGGTTACAGGTGCTTCAGGTTACAGACTCCGCTAACCCAGAAACAGTACCTCGGGTTAAGAACTTTGCTTCAGGAGGAGAACAGAAATCGTGCGGTGGCGGCGCGGTGGCAGCGGGAAGCCCCATTAGCTAAAGTGGTACCTCAGGATAAGAACAGTTTCAGGTTAAGAACGGACCTCCAGAACAAATTAAGTTCTTAACCCGAGGTACCATTGTAATAATAATAGTAATTACTTATTAAAATACTAATCGCTTATCGCCCAAAGGGTCTCCAGGTGACATACATGGAAAATGAATCAATTATACCGTAGAGGAAAATGGGGCATTATATAGCACATTAATATTGCTTTGGGGAAGAAAACACACACATTACGTAGCTGGGTGGGCTTGTCAAAAACAATGCCTAATATTGAAAGGCAGGGCGTTTCAGTGAATAGGTGTTGCCGCATTAAAATATAATTCCTTGCAAGTGTGGCATGAACATTATGTGGCATTTTTAAAAGTGCCAGTTTCACATATCAGGTGATCCTTAAAGTCCCAAGCTGTTAAGGAGTTTATGTACTAATAGAAACACATTGAATTTGACCATGTGAAATTTGGCAGCCAGTTCAAGATCACTGAGCAAAGGTGTAACATGCCGGCAGAGTCTCTTGTCTTGTCAGCAGTAATTCTGTACTAACTTCAGTTTCTGGACCAAGCATGGGGGCGGGGCAGGATGAATGAATAGCTTATTTGAAGCCCTTAAATATGACTCAGAAATCTGCGCCTTTAATTCCATCTGCAGATATTGATGCTGCTGAGGCACTGTTGTACACTCTCAAGTTTGCATCACTTTCTTTAGTCGGCACGCAAGGGGCCTATCCGTGCATTGTGAGCCAAACATGCTGAACAGAGTGTTTCAAAGACCCTCCCCCCATTTTTGGTCAAGTTTGCAGGCTAGTCATTGCTTAGAGCTTTATTAAACAACATGTGTAGTGGTCCACAGTAGATGAATCTGATGGAGTGGGCTGTTGAATGTGGATTTCCATTGTCATGGCTCAATTAATGTGCCCGGGACAAAAAGGCCTAAATCCATTGCACAATTAAGCTTGCTTAAGCCCATTGAAATTAATGGTCTCAAGCATGCCTAATTCTGTGTTGGATTTAGGTCAAATAAATATTATTGTAAGTGGTGAAAGACATATTATTGCAGGAATAATACTGTAGAAGACGCATGCCATCAAGGGGAAGTGGCGGCCACGGTACCTAAAACTCCACTGGGATGTAGTAGGAGCTTTAGCATAATAGTATTGGTATTTTATTCTACCGATATGCTAGTTTTCAGCTTTCTAACTATTGTTTGTGCCCTTTGTTTTTAGCGCTGTTTTGCTGGACCATGTCTAAGCATAGATGAATAACCAATATGATTTTCACCAACTAAAGTTGTAGCTTAGAGAATATCAAAAGTGTATGTTTGATGGGGGAAGGGGAAATACTGTATTATGTCGATGTATTCTCAATTTCTCATGTTTCAGGGTACTGTGATTTCTCTCTCCCCCCCCCCACTTATGAACATTGTTTTTCATGAACTTTCCCTGACTCCTTTAAATTTATTGAGAAGAGGGGTTTCAATAAGCTCTGTAGAATGTGAGAGAATGATTAAATATGTCAGTATTTGATACATGAGTTATTCCAAAAGATCCTAAGGTTAACAAAATAATAAAATTGGACATAAATCCAACCTTCCTCGAATCGGCTGTCAAATCACGACGCTTTTCTCCCACACAAATGAAAATACGTGTATTTTTCCATGGCAGGGATTTACCAAGGATGATGGCACACAGCAAGGCTGACAATCCCCGTCTGAGATGCATGATTTTTGAGACATATGCCACCTCCCTTGACCCGTAGCTGGCCTCCAAATGCATTCTCAGGTTTAGCTGCCAAATGGGGACCTGGTGTAAGTGAATGCCGCCCCATTGCCTCTAGGGTCCTTTCTCGCTAGGGCTGGGTTTGGCTCTGGCACTGCGAACTGCCAATCCAACATTCCGCTAACTTAATTGGAGTTGAATTTATTTATTTATCTGAGTGCACATGTGGGCGCGTACAAAAAAAAGAAAAAAACCACCACGTTTGACTTTGTCAGGAAGAAATTGGCAAGAAATTGCCTTTGAGAAGCATTCGTGGTTTAGAATTATGCACAATTCAGCTGTTGCCATGGGCTGCTGACAGTAGTTCAACTTACTCAGTTCTTAAGTCTATGATGATTAGGTGCCGGCTGTGTTCTTATTGTGTTCTCTTTCTACCCAACTTGTTGGCCTAGCATTGATGCTTTGCTTGGCATGTTTTGAATCCTGATTGTACCTGGTGCATTTTATTGTAAGCACACTGTGTTGCTTCAGTTTATAGTGAAAGGGTTTCTTTATCTTGAATTTTTGGGGAATTCTTCACATTGACAGGCCACAATGTTTGAAATAAGCGCTCGTGTTCTTTCTACTTCCAGTTGACATTTTTTTGAGGAAAAAGCTAGGCCTCCTCTTGTATGCATGCAGAAATACGGTTGCAAATTCATCTCCTTTTCACTCATCAAACATTACAAGAGCTTCCTTTGACATAACCTTGAAAGTATCTGTTTACAAAATATTTGTACTGCATTTATGGGGAGAATAATGAACAGTGTTGAGCGAGCTAAAGTAGAGATTTAAATCCAGCAGAGGATAGATGGGAGTGCATTTGTTTCACAAGAGGGAAAGGGTCCCCCCCCCCTTAAAAAAACAACACTTTAATGTATTGAGAATCTACCTTGAAGAAAACAGATGACCAGGGCAGAGTTACATTCCATCTTTATTGGCAAACACATGGAATATGCTTCTAGAATTGTGCCACGGCCTACAAGAGCGCAAGCTCCACTTAGGAATAAATTAGGAAGGGTTTGTCTTCTCAAGAGCAGAATTAAGCTCCTGATCTCTTGATTGTTGGAACTTGTGTCTGTTTGATGAAGGTCATGTTGGCTGCATTCTCTAGAGACAGAAGGGCAGACTTGATAAGCACGTTGTACTTGATCTGGTGATTTGGCAGGGGGTGGCGGCAGTGTGTTGAAAAAGTGAAGTGCTGCTTTGTTGAACGATAACAGGAAGGTGGGGTGGTACCATGGACGTATCAGAATTTGTGTATCTGCATGTAGTTTTGCTCTGTCCACCTAATCATGGTGACATTTTGTTTGTACTGGGGCGAGGGGAGTAAAGTGAGGAACATGGTAAAATTATGAATGTTGTATGGCCTGAGTAGCTAACCCATAGCCCTCCAGATGTTTCAAAAACTTTTGATAAAGTCCCTCACTAAAGACTCCTAAATAAGCTTAGCAGCCATAGGATAAGTGGAGAGGTCCCCTTGTGGATCAGGAACTGGCTACACAACAGGAAGCCAAGAGTAGGAAGAAGTGGGACCTTCTCACAAAGGAGGCCTATGGCTTCCTCCAAGGATCTGTATTGAGTCTGGTCCTTTTTCACTTGTTCATAAATGATCTGTAATTAATGGTGAGCAGTGGAATGGGTTGGCTGAGTTTCTTGGCGAAACCAAATTGTCCAGGGTGATGAAAACGACAAAAAACAGAATTGCGAGGAGCTCCAAAAAGATCTCTGAGAACTCCAAAAGCTGCAGTGCTTCTACATACATACATAGTTTTATAACTTTCCACAGTTCAAACCATGCTCAAGGTGACTCACAGCGTGAACAAAATGCAGAGCTGCAACATAATTCTAAGTAGTCATAAACAATAAATAAAACATAAAAAATACAAAACCAAACTGAATAATTTCCACATAAATAACAACAAATTGTGTGACGCGGCAGCTAAAAAAGCCAATGCAATTCTGGGCTGCATCAACAGGAGTATAGCATCTAGATCAAGGGAAGTAATAGTGCCACTGTATTCTGCTCTGGTCAGACCTCACCTGGAGTACTGTGTCCAGTTCTGGGCACCACAGTTCAAGAAGGACACTGACAAACTGGAACAGGTCCAGAGGAGGGCAACCAAAATGGTCAAAGGCCTGGAAACGATGCCTTATGAGGAACGGCTAAGGGAGCTGGGCATGTTTAGCCTGGAGAAGAGGAGGTTAAGGGGTGATATGATAGCCATGTTCAAATATATAAAAGGATGTCACATAGAGGAGGGAGAAAGGTTGTTTTCTGCTGCTCCAGAGAAGCGGACACGGAGCAATGGATCCAAACTACAAGAAAGAAGATTCCACCTAAACATTAGGAAGAACTTCCTGACAGTAAGAGCTGTTGGACAGTGGAATTTGCTGCCAAGGAGTGTGGCGGAGTCTCCTTCTTTGGAGGTCTTTAAGCAGAGGCTTGACAACCATATGTCAGGAGTGCTCTGATGGTGTTTCCTGCTTGGCAGGGGGTTGGACTCAATGGCCCTTGTGGTCTCTTCCAACTCTATGATTCTATGATTCTATGAAAGTCCTTAAACAGATACAAAAGCCCAATAGCAACAGCAGCCACGCTCAACAAGAGTCAGCCACCCTCAACACCCCAGCCCAAGAGTCTTCAGCAGCCTCAGCTTTTGTAGCTGAAATCAGGACCCCCACCTCTCAGGCCAGGTGGAAAAGACCTATAAGAAGTAGTGAGGATGGAACCAGGTACCTTCTGGATGTGAAGCAGAAGCAGTTTACCACTGAGCTATGCCCCCCTCCAAAGCTGGCTGTGTAATTAATTACCTTCTCTAACTTTTCATGGTAAACTCAGATGAAACTGCCTAGAGGCTTGGAACTGTGCCACAGGGAGGTAGCTGCTACCCAAGCAGGTCTACTTGAAAGGGCCATTGTAATAATGTCCGGTAATTCAGAGGACTACGAAGGTGGGGATGTCACCAGTTGTTGGGGCACTCCCAGTTTCAGGTAGGGCATCCACCAGAGCCAGAGTAAGACATTTTGGTGCCTGAGGTGAACCACAAAACAACACACACCCCACTGTCAGGTAAGAAGTGGGGAGTGAAGATCTATATTGGGGACAAGGGGGAGGGGATAAACTTTGACATTGGGATCTGCCACCCCTTTGGATCCTGCTGCCTGAGGCTGTCGCCTCACCTTGACGTATGTGTGGGCTGGCCCTGGCATCCACACCTTAGCATGGATTTTTTTTTAATCCTAATTAGTAAAAATGAGATTCATGCAAAGTACTGGAAGATGTGATCTCTTGCTATAAAGTGTGGATATGTTAATGCATCTCTTGAGTGCTAATAAAATAGGAATCTGGTTTGAGTATTGTTTGTTGCAAAGCTCCCTGGGCTGGATTCAGAGTGTCTCTTCTGCAAGTGAAAAGGCCTTGAATGCTTGTGGCAGGGACTGGAATCCAGCAGAGATTCTTGCTGGGTGAAGGGGAGGTGCCGTTTTTCAATGAGGGTCCTTCAGCCCTCCAGAACGGTTCCATGTGATAATCATCCTGGGGGCGGTTTCAACTTAATAAATCTAACCCTTCCAAAAATAATCATAATTCCAAATGTTCTTGACATGTAATAAAGAGAAAACATTATTAGCTTAATTTTGCATGTATGTGTGTCTGCAGTGTACTAAAAGAAGTATAATTTATCATTTAGATTTTCCCCGCAGAATTTCCAGCAGTAAGCACAGACAGTCACCAGATGGTGCTAAAGCAACACATTTAGAGAACTGGCAATGCACATAATGCTGTTTGCTACTGTCTGATAAGTTCTGATGATATTTATACTGTTCACGACGGTTTCCTTGATTTGACTTGCAAAGCAAACAAGTTGCTGAGAATAACCGAGAAAGGAATAATAGTTTGTTGGTGTTCAAGTGAGTTTTATCTGACCACTTTCTGAGTTCCATTTTGGGGGGAGGGGTGCAGGGGAGGAAGGAGAGAAATAGCCTCTTCCCTTCCCTTTTGCTTTCATTATATTTCTCAACAGCATCTATAGCTTTGGCCTACATGCCTGTCGACCAATGTGCACACCAATTAGCATAGATTTATTTACAGTGGTACCTCGGGTTACAGACGCTTCAGGTTACAGACTCCGCTAATCCAGAAATAGTACCTCGGGTTAAGAACTTTGCTTCAGGATGAGAACAGAAATCGTGCGGTGGCGGTGCACCGGCAGTGGGAGGCCCCACTAGCTAAAGTGGTACCTCTGGTTAAGAACAGTTTCAGGTTAAGAACAGACCTCCAGAATGAATTAAGTTTCTAACCCGAGATACCACTGTATTTGTTTCGTTCCATTTATCAGCTGCTTCCTGCGAACCGTCTCCAAGTGGATTTAATGATTAATAATAAATGGTTGTACATTTTCCACATTGGATGGCAGGACTCTGTGCTGCATCCAAAACTGTGGCTCTCCTTCCCCACAAGTATGCTTCTGGTAACTTCACTCTACCGCTTTGGGCAAATACCCCAAAGACACCTCTTTACTCTGATCTTTGATGCCTGAGTTGTATATTTTGTAACTGAAAGTTGATTTAAAGCAGGCTTCCTCAACCTCGGCCCTCTAGATGTTTTGAGACTACAACTCCCATCATCCCTGAGCTCTGGCCTTGCAAGCTAGGGGTAATGGGAGTTGTAGTCCAACAACATCTGGGGACCCACAGGTTGAGAAAGGCTGCTCCAGATGTTTTGAGACTACAATTCCATTCATCCTTGACCACTGGTCCTGCTAGCTAGGGATCATGGGAGTTATAGGCCAAAAGCATCTGGAGGACTGAGGTTGAGGAAGCCTGGTTTTAATGTTGTAAGCTAGCCTGGAGCCTTAGGGTGGAGGGTGGGTAATTAAGATCATCTTCATCATTTGGTGGTAGCAAACTTCATACTACTGTATGAAGAATTCTTCCACAGCTCCAACCTTGCTGCTATCCCGCCCCATCACAGTCCAGTCCAGGTAAACTGCCATGACTAGTGTTGGGAGGGTGGCTCTCCAACACACCATCTGCTGCCATTTTTCACTGGATAAAATTATTACTGTTTATTTCAATTTACACCCCTCTTCCTTTGGAAGGAGCCCAGGATAATGCAATTAGGATCTTCAATCACCTATAATTAAACCTTACGTTTTACATATTTATTCCACAAAGTACTTTGCAATCCTCATTGCTTTCATTCTTCTGGGAAAAGTCTCTTCATTCCCCCCCCCCCAATTATTTTCATTGTATGGAATGGCACCTGAGATTGAAAACAGCATGTCCAAGAGAGAATGGTGGACATCTTAGGATCTTTGTATTAGGCTATAGGCCATTGCTGTGCAAGAATATGTAAGCTTTTTTTGCATACCTAATTGTTCATCAAGCAGGACAAATTAATCACTTTGGAGTGAATTCTGTGTGCCACAGAATATTTTGCATTCTTCACAAATAGGAGAAAAGGGATTTCTCCTTTGCCTGGTTTTATATATTTTAATTTTGAGAGGGCAACCAGCTATGAGTAAGATGTACAGAGAGTGCCAAATTCATGCTCAGTCCGTCCCCCCAACTTTAAGTAAGGGGGGGATGAAATAGATTAAAAATCCACATGAGACACGCTGTTTCCCTTTTTCTTTTCTTAAATTTATGTAATATCACTGTCTTCCATATATTGAACTTCAAAGAAGAAAATGTATGGACCAGATTAATCCTAGAAACCTGATGACTTTAACTCTGCTCACGCTATCCCCTGAATTTGTTTCTAACAGCGCTCTTAAAATTTCGAGCCATTTGGTACTGCTTATTTATCATTTGTACCGATCTGTTAAAAGTGTGAAGGGCTTTACCTTTATCTCATTCCAGTCATCTGCTGGAACTGTTTACGTTTGTACCGACTGAGCCAGGATGATGCACATTGCAGTGAGAGGGCTCTAAGCTTGGATCTTGACGCCAGGAACAGACTATTTTGAGGCCAGGGACAGCCATTATGAGGTTGACTTTTGTTCATATTTATCCTGTGGTTCCCTTCCAAGGAGCTCTGGTCTAGGATCACCCATGAGTTTAACGGCTGTGGAACTAGTCCAACATTCTGTGCAGTCCACCTCACCAATTATAACCTTATTATTCAGGGATGGGGAGGAATATGTGACTTCAGCCTTCCACGACACTTGATGTGTGGTGCGGACGTTTGTTTTATTATCGTTTAAAGAAGCCGGTTAAATATTGTTTACGCTTAATTAAAAGACAAATGTTTAAAAAGACATTTCTTGTGTGATTGTCACCAAGAATCAAACCTCAAAATCTGCATGCTCCTTGCGGCATTTAATATTCCTCTTCCTTTTGCTTCTGTTCTTTTCCTTCATGTGGCTCAGAGCCAATACCTGAAGTGGGAGGAAAAAAAGAAAGGGACTTTTATTTATTTTTATCCTCCCTTCACCACAAGGTCCCAGGGCGAGTCACAACAGAGTATAATGAAGCATTAAGAACATTTTGAAACAAATTACAATTATAACTAGACGAGGGTCCTAAATATTTCTTAAGTGGCAAAGAAGTGTGTCTTCAGCATATTACAAAAGCTGTATAATGAAGGTGCCTGATGCATCTCTGTGGGGAGTGAATTCCACAATTTGGGGGCTGCCACGGATAAGGCTCTGTTGCAAATTAGACCAGACTCTGTTACATCCGTTGAAAAGAAGTGGGATGCTTTTAGGTTGTCCTTTTGAGCAGAATAGACAGGGTGATGTCTTGCCTTATCCCACCTCATGTCAGACACCGCCCAGAACAACAAGTTCCCCATCTGTGGCTCCTTGTACAGCATATGGTGCATGAAGCATAGCAAAACTGACCAAGAATAAAATATACAAGATTCACCTAATCTGCACCGGCAATCATGCATATGCAGTTCAGAAACAGATAAGATTTTGTAGACTTACTTATTATTTAACAGTGGGTGAAACGTTCGCTATAAACGTGCCCTTCTGTTCATGCTGCCTCCTGTTTCGTGAGGGAGTTTTCCAATTTGAGCTGCAATAAGTGTAATTACATCTGGGCTTTTGGGGGGGGGGTTGATTCTCAGCAAGAATTATAACAGTAGGTTTTTCCTCTGGAAAATACCTCCTCAGTAATGCCTTTAATTTTCCTGACAGTTGCATGCAATATTTTGTCCCCACAAAAAGAAGAAAGCACAAACTTTCAAGATAGTATTTTGTGTCATATATATTTATGTGCCGTTGTACTGGCTGTAAGAGATCCTGACATACAGGCAGGGAAATCACTTTACTGTATCTGTAAATTTTTAAATACATTGTACGCTTTGCTTGAGAGCATACTCCATTTGTATCTGATATCATTTAAGTATTTTTTGCATATGTAAAAAAAGGCATGCAGATCTTGCAAATGCATTTTTCCACAGAAGTGCTTCTCCCCTTTTCTGACTCTGTTATTTTGTTTACTTTTAAGCGATTCATTTCCCCAATATCCTTTATTTAGAAGCTGGTAGTTTTCCTTGTGCTGTGCAGCAAGGTTAGCTCCAGGAGCAAAATAATCAGTGTTCACTGATCTAATAAATGATTTAAAATATTAATGGTTGAAAATCAATAAGATACCGGTTATCTTTGGATACCTGTTAAGTTGCTTTTTATGTCATTAATGAATAAATAAAAATTACTTCCAGACGACGGTCTTGAGAAAATCCAGGCATCGTGTCATTGTGTAGATTTCTGATCCTATTCTTATGCTACTGTGAAGTAAAATGTGTTTAACTTGGACGATATTTTAATGTGGTTTATTTAAGAGACAAAATACACATTTGAAAATGTTTGCAGTCGTGTCCAAGTATAATTGACAAGAGTGTTGAGATAAATTACTAGGGAGGCAATTCCTCTTGTGCGTCCTAAGGAATATGATTTAAAACTTTTCTCTGCAAAACTTTTGGCATTATTGCATGACCTCAGTCAAGTCTATATATACACACTGAATTTCAGCTAGAATAAGTAACCAGCAGTTTTAGCAATCTGGAGCATTTTCAAATGAGACTCCAAAAACTCATTTTTGTCTGGCAAAGTGTTGCTTGTAAATGCCATTAATGATGAATGGAATGCTGAAAAATGACTTTTTGAAACAGAATAAATATGTTTCAATTTGGGCTTTTCTTTTGTATTGGAGTCTTGAAAATGTTAGAGAAGTGATTTAAAAGCAAATTCGCTTCTAAGAAAACCATCCACCTACTACTAAAGTTAATT
Organism: Podarcis pityusensis; assembly: GCF_964106645.2. Lineage (NCBI taxonomy): Eukaryota > Metazoa > Chordata > Lepidosauria > Squamata > Lacertidae > Podarcis > Podarcis pityusensis. The sequence continues at coordinate 103,128,879 of NC_138026.1, read as the reverse complement.
CTCCCCTTCCCTCCCTCTCCATTTTTCAAACCTGTGAATCAGAGGAGGAGACTTGCATTCTCAAGTTGCGTTGTTAGCGATCTCTGTTATAATTCAGAGCGTTCTGAAAGTGTGTTAATTGGTCTGGTTCCTGCCTGCCTGCCTGCCTTCCTTTCCCGCCAGGTACACCCATGTAATATGTCCATCCTAAAGCTAGTAGAGTTACCCACACATTTGATGGTGGGGTGGGGCTCTTGATCATTATTTACTTACTTCTCAAAGCTTCCTTCTCCATAAGTGATTTTTTGGCAACTTCCGCAGCTGTATGGAACTCGGACTTTGAATATATGAATAATATTGAGCCCAATTGCCTCTGACCTGTAGATCTTTAAAGGGACTGGTTCTTTGCTACGAACAGAAATCTCATTGTCTCTCTCAATGTATTCAGTTGGAGGTTTTCGGTAGTAGGTGGGAACGAGTTCGTTTTCTACCAGCCGATCCTCCCCTTAAGATTTCTCTGTTGGCCTGTTTCAAATACGATACAGCCTTGATCGCTATTTCAGTTCACCTTCATATCTGATTCAAACTTTTCATTCTGATTCAAACTTTGGGGACATTTGAAGTGTGCCTAAGCAAAGGAAAGGTGATACTTCTGCCTTTTGGGAACTGGCAACTTCAGGTTTTAAAGCTGGCCTTGTATGTGATGTTGTGATGCTGGTACTTTTTAGAGAAGACAGCTGTGGGTGCGGATGTGGGGGAGCCCTGGTGCTCTCTGTTAAGTCAGGATAGGAACAAAAATGATAGGTTTTATTCCAATGTTGCGAGCTGGTTTTGTGCTTTATATTTAGGAACGCAGAAAAATGCATGTATAGGAGTGTGTGAGAGAGGGAGGGGTAAGTAGCCCCACACTGAACTGGTGTGTGTGTTATTTTTGCATTTGAATGACAACTGACTTGAAGAAAATTTCCAGGGCCACTTTTCATAATACACAGAACCATGTACAAATATTAATTAAGTGCAAAATAAAAAGGAGATAATTATGTGTCTGCTGTTTCACAGAAATGTGTAATAAATCAGTGTGCCCATCAAATGCACCCGGACTCTGAAGAGAAGTAGCTGACATTATATATTTTGCTTTATTCAGTAAAGTTTTTTTCGAGATTTGAAAAAAAAAGAAGACTGCTGATAACACTCCAGTCGGCTGTAATTTCCAATTTATAATTTTAGAATTAATACGTTGCAATTAGGAACTGAGTGGTTCTAGTTCTGGTGGGCGGGCTGTGTTATGTCTCGTTACTCGTGTTATTTTAGCTTTTTATTAAATGTGCCCTAAATAAAGTTTATAGTGGAAAGAAAGAAAAATAGTTATAGTGATTAGTGATTTCCAGTTTTGCAAAGTTCTTTACAACTCTGGATCTCATTCAGATGCATATGTAGATACTTTTATGAGAGATACACACATTTTTATATGTGTTCAGAATGCTTTTTGTGAAATAACAATTGGTGTGAGGGGTACAAAGCCCAGTGTAAAAGATAGGATGCAGTCTTTCACAAGCCCTGTTGAAAACAGTGGAGCGTGTTCATATGTAAACAGCCTAAGAGGGAGAAGGGAGATACAATTTTCAGATGGGAGGGGGAACAAAAATAAGAATCCAACAGCACTTTTTCATTTACCTGTGACATATTGAAATCAAAGGAAAAGGTGGCATGAGTGAGAGGTGATGTGGGATATTACAGCTCCTAAATTTTTGAAATAAATCTCTTATATTTCAGTTCAAGAACGTAAGTTTAGGATCACAGCCCAAGATCACACAAAACTGTACTTTCATATAATGCATGGTGCAGATTTTACAAGCTTTGAGCCTGTATCTTTATATTTTGTGTACCCATTATTAAGATTTTTTAAAAATGTATTTTGTGTTGCAAGGTTTTAATGATTTGCTTTCTGTTCTGCAGCATTACCAATGAAGCGGGAGCCTCAATATACAGTGTTAGTCCAGAAGCTACCAAGGAGATGCCTGATTTAGATCCTAACCTACGAAGTGCAGGTAATTATTGGCTACTTCAGTATTTTCATGACACTCATAATGTATATATATGTACAACCACTTAAATAAGAGAAGATAATATTACTGTTGCCACCCTTAACTCTTTATGAATTTCCTTTCATTATTTCTTTTCATCATCCTTGAAACAAATTATAAATTGAGAACTCTACTTACTGTAAATATGTAAATACTGTGATGACCTACTTGTTGCCTGGATTGAGCCGTATAATTGGGATTCATGTCTCCCTCATATTTACATGATAGGAAACCAGCAGGTTTTTCCCCTTTATTTAATGCCATATGTAGTATACTTACTGCCACGGGCGTGTGACATATTGACTAATATATCTAATATGCTTGACAAGGCTGTATCTTGATAATTTGGTATCTGCTTTTTAGGTAGAAATAGCTCCAATAGGGAAATTAAATGAGGAATAACTGAATGTGATAGCTTTTACATAATTTATCTCTCTCTGGCTGTATTCGAGCATAAGATTAAACCTTGGTTCAACACTAGATAAATGTACGCAGCTTCCTCATGCTCACTCATTATTCACCCTGCGTGTCTATCTTCTTGTCTTACGTGGCCAAGAGGAAGAATTTAGAAACTTTAAATAACCACAGTATCTTGTTTCGTCTGAACTGGAGATTGTGGTTAAATGCTAACTATGGTTAATTTCAAAAGAAGCCAACTTCAAACCATGGGTTATGAAGCCAGCTTGTTGAAATTAACTATAGTTAGTGTTTAACCACAAGCCCAGTTAGGATTAAATGGCAAACAGAGTTCATTAAAAGCAAAATATTCCAAATGCTTCCTCTTGTCTCTTGTGAATAGGTGGGAGGGGCTCACTCCTGTAGTGCTAAACTGTGGTTTAGTGTTACGTCCAAACACATTCTTCCTGGATAAAGAAACCTGTTTCTCATTGCAGGGGGTATCAAAATTGCAAAGGTACTTACAGAAGTTATAGGATATTGGTAAACACATTTTTTTTTTATAAAAAGGGGACATTTTACCCTTCCATCATAACAGTGGCCAGCATAAAACAAGCCCAGACACAGATGGACTGTGGGAGTTGCAAGCCATCTCAGCTTGGCATACTGAGAAGTGCTTTATACTGGCTATATGTGGGAATGTCTCATTAACAATAATTTAACAGTCTTTGTAAAGGGAAAGTGGTGATTTCCAGTGGCAACCTGAAACATATCTCTACTTGCATAACACGAACTATGTTTACTGCTAGTGATGTTTGAAGAACTTAATTTCTATGAATATTGATGCAAATTGACCAAAACTGCACTTCCCAGATTAGTGTTCAGAACAGGATAATGCTATCATTTGAATTTTTCATTTCCCCCAATTTTTTGATACATCACTAAAAAAGTAATGTACCAAAATGCATTGAAATGCATATTTTAGAATAAGTGTGAGCATTGAGCTACATGTTCTTTAACGTGAATTTGTGATAAATGCATATTATTATTATTGATTATTCGATTTACATACCACCCTTCATCAAAAGATCTCAGATTTAAATATGAGGTTTAAATATGAACTTTCCTCTTTGTGTGGTTTTCTTAAAATAATAATAATAATAATAATAATAATAATAATAATAATAATCAGATTAATGCAGAAGCTGGACTTTGCAGACTTAGGTAAGAACACTTGGAAAATTGATTCAGACTAGAAATTAACTGATCTGTCCATTCTTGAGTACTACAGCTGAAAAATGTAATAATAATTTTGGGAACTTTTGGCTTTTCACGTGTTTAATTTTGTGTCCATTATAATGCCTTTAGATTGTTTCTAAACCAAACAAATACTTAGAACACAAAAAGTTAATCTATATATTTTTAACGTTAATACCGTCAAGTAGCTTCATCTGTAGTTCCTGCTTATCTTTTATTTCTGATTTCTCTCCTCATCAGACTTTGTGCTTCTCATTCATCGCTTGCCAGAATCTATCATGTTTCTTCCTCTGTCTCACATCTCTGCTTTTTCCTTTTATTTCTCCTTATCTATAGAAACATTTACCAGCCAATATTTATTCAATAAATCGTCTCTTTTTTTAGAAACCCTAACCCTTAACTTTCCTTTAATTGAACTGCAATGTCCAGTTTATTTTATTGAAAGATTTTGCTTCCATCTCCTCCAGTTGTGAGTTTCAATTCCATGTTATTTTGACTAACTTGTTCTTTATCTGAAGTAGGCAGGACCTTTGCTGTTTGTTTAGCACCCGGAATCTTCAAAAATCAATACTGTATTTCCTCAAAAATGGAGATGTGCAGAGTGTTTTGTCAAGTGGGTGGGGGGCAAAATATGAATAAACAACAACTGCACGTGTGCAAAGTTTGGCAGGTTGCAATTCAAGGATGAGTTCACATGACCAGCTACAGTCTGGTTTGGAGAGCCACGTAGAATGTAGTCCTGTAACCATATTGATAGAAGGAATGGCTATTGCTCTTCCTGTGATAGTTCCTGAGGTGATGGTTGTCAACCTTCAGCTCTGTTCATCCATCCCCTCCCTTAGTAGTAGTAGTAATAGTAATAATAATAATAATAATAATAATAATAATAGTAAGGTAAAGGTAAAGGGACCCCTGAACATTAGGTCCAGTTGTGGACGACTCTGGGGTTGCGGCGCTCATCTCGCTTTACTGCCCGAGGGAGCCGCTGTACAGCTTCCGGGTCATGTGGCCAGCATGACTAAGCCACTTCTGGCGAACCAGAGCAGCACACGGAAACGCCGTTTACCTTCCACTGGAGTGGTACCTATTTATCTATCTGCACTTCATGCTTTCAAACTGCTAGGTTGGCAGGAGCAGGGACCGAGCAACGGGAGCTCACCCCGTCGCGGGGATTCAAACCGCTGACCTTCTGATCAGCAAACCCTGGGCTCAGTAGTTTAGACCACAGCACCACCCGCATCCCTATAATAATAATAGTAAGTAAGTAAGTAAGTAAGTAATAATAAGTTATTATTTATACCCCGCCCATGTGGCTGGGTTTTCCCAGCCATTCTGGACGGCTCCCATCAGAACATTAAAAACACAATAAAAGATCAAACATTAAAAACTTCCCTAAACAGGACTGCCTTCAGATTTCTCCTAAAAGTCAGATAGTTGTTTATTTCCTTGACATCTGATGGGAGGGAGTTCCACAGGGAGGGCATCACTACTGAGAAGGCCGTTTTGCTTCTATTTCCTACTGCTCCGTCAGCTCTCCTGACCTGTGGGCACGGGGCAGTCTTCGGAAAGACCATTCTCTATGCTTCCTTCTCCAGTTTTCGGGGAGGAAGGAGAAACTTATTCCTTACCTCCTTCTCTTTGCTATTATCCATGGGTTGCAATCAGCTAAGTCCGGCATGGGGAGCCTTCAGCTTGTTGACCTAATTACTGTATTTTTCGCTCTATAGGACACACCCGACCATAAGACGCACCTAGTTTTAGAAGGGGAGAACAAGAAAAAAAATAAATCCCTCCCTCTCTGCGCAGCGCCCCTTCAGCGAAGCGGCAGGAGAAGTGAAGCCCCTTCCATTTCCCCTCCCGCTTTGCTGAAGGGGCTCTGCGCAGCTCTCTCGGTGCGCACCGACCTCTCTCACTCTCTAGGCTTCAGCGAAAGCAACGCAAAGCCATGGAGCCTGCATTTGCTCCATAAGACGCCTCCTTAAGACACACATTCCCCCTTAATTTTTGGAGGGGGAAAAGTGCGTCTTATAGAGCGAAAAATACGGTAGACCCCGCACAGGTCCTGCTTTGGCCTGCGAGGCCATTTCCCCAAAGCACACCTACCTGGTGCTATATGTGCCTAATTACAGTGCACGGTCGGGAGCCTTAACGTGTACAGTGGTACTTAATTCGTTCCAGAGGTCCGTACTTAACCTGAAACTTTTCTTAACCTGAAGCACCACTTTAGCTAATGGGGCCTCCTGCTGCCGCGCCACTGGAGCCCGATTTCTGTTCTCATCCTGAAGCAAAGTTCTTAACCTGAAGCACTATTTCTGGGTTAGCGGAGTCTGTAACCTGAAGCGTATGTAACCCGAGGTACCACTGTACTCTCATTTGCTCATTGAAAAAGGAGTCTTGCTCTCACCTCTGGTCAGCTGGCTGTCGGTGAGAGCAAGCCCACTGGTATCAGCTGCCTTACAGAGTTTCTACAGGGAACCCCATAGGGCAACTGACACCTTCAAAAAAATGGAGTTTGGACTCTGCACCTATCCAATGATAGGTGGTCAATTCAAGTCCTCTGGGACTGGCTTTGCTACTTTGTTCCCCGGTCCAATGCCTACACAGTCAGACTCAAAGCAGACTCTCTGAAATTGATGGACCCGTGTTAGTCGTGCCCGTTGGTCTACTCTGAGTAGGACTTGGTTGGATTCAGCCTCGTGATTCCAGGTTGAAGCTGCATGCTCTCACCATGTCAGACATTACACTTTGCTCTCTCTCCCAGCGGCTGCAAATATTCAAGGCAAAAGGTAGATGGACAGAGTTAAACGTGCATCCCAAAAATGGCACCAGCCAATCCGGCCCCTTGTAGCCTCAGGTGGCAGAAGTAGAACTGGTGGCAGCACTTGGGGGGCTCCATAAGGGCTGAACATTGAGACACACACACACGCACATGGGAGGCCTGTGATTTCTTGCTCTCTGCAAGAATGCAATTTCCAGTTACAAATTTCATCATTACGTTTGCAGACAAATGTTGATTTGAAAAAGCCCTGAACTTAATACTATATGCAAGTAATAATAGAATCTGTTCAAGTTGCTTGGAAGCCTATAATGAATAAAATGTTCGTACATAGTTAGGGGGGCATTAAATGCCTGCCTCTCAGGAGAAGTGACAGCACATGGCTGGTCATCATGTAGGTTTAGCGAGATGTCTAGTCTGGTGAGATTAGTTTCTGTGGTGATTTTGTTTTTTTCTTGTTTACTGGATCTCCATTTTTGTTTGGTAGGCCACGAGGTCACACTTAAATCAAGGAAATCTGACTTTTCCTCTTTTCGTTTTAATTGTGTTAATCGACGTCAAGTTCTGTGCCGGCGTGATTTAGTTCAGTACATTGAGACAACGACAGCAGCTGATAGCTGCATGATGAAGTGTGACATTTGGAATTAAAATAAAAGGTTTTGAAGGCGTTGCACAAGATAGCTGTGATCCTAACCCGGTTTGCCACTTTAGCATTTCACTCAGTACAAAATAAGATAGTGAGGAGCAAGGGGGAATTAATCTGACAAAATAAAGTGAAGAGACCTGTATCTGCTAATAAAGAGTAGTTACATAAACTCAGTCAGAGGAGGCTTTTGTAAAATGAAGTTGTGCACTGTTTGGTAGCCTTTTTAGATCTATCATTCTGATTCTGACAATCTATAATTCTGATTCCGATGATCTGTAATCTCTGTTAAAAGCCGCCTCTGCTTTTGTTCAGCATATCATATATTTTTTATAACGAAACCCACCAAAATCCAATTGTCTCAGCAAAAGGGGAAAGGGTTCTTTGTTGATTGGTTCATTGGCTGTTGTGTATTTCAGCCAAATAAGATTGCTCACTGCTATTTTGAATGTAGGGAGCTGATGCAGAGAGATAGTGCATCGCCTCAGGTCAATTCATAGAATCATAGAATCATAGAATCATAGAGTTGGAAGAGACCACAAGGGCCATCGAGTCCAACCCCCTGCCAAGCAGGAAACACCATCAGAGCACTCCTGACATATGGTTGTCAAGCCTCTGCTTAAAGACCTCCAAAGAAGGAGACTCCATCACACTCCTTGGCAGCAAATTCCCCTCTTGAACAGCTCTTACTGTCAGGAAGTTCTTCCTAATGTTTAGGTGGAATCTTCTTTCTTGTAGTTTGGATCAATTCAGATAGCGGGTGATGGCCTACATTGGTCCACGTAGCCCAATGTAATGGTCTGGAGCAATTGGCAACATTTATTCAGATGGGTGGATTCCTTCCGCCCCCGGGGGGGGGGGAGGCACCCTGCCTCAAATATTTTTTATTGGGGGGGTTGGCAAGGGGCCTCCGCCCCTAGGAGTTGGCTCCTATGGGTTGAGGATTGTGTGACTCCTCTTCAACATGTTGCAATAGCTTCACTGTTAAGTATAGTCTGCTGGGTTATGCACATCAGTTCCATTCAAATATATATTTCTCCTTTTAGCATAGGCACAAGAATCCTTGACCCTCAGCACAACTGATGTTAAGGCTGCAGTCCTGGCGTCCATTGAGTAGGGAGTAAGTCCCATCAATTTTAGAGATATGTTTTTGTGTAAACATACTTAGTCCTGCATGAGAAAGTGTTAAATATATTTATCTATCTGCAAGACCAGATTAGATCATGGGCTGAGTGGATTGCAACCCAGGGCCCCCTGTCTCAAGGGGCCACTAGTGTTCTAGGCCACCTTCAAAATATGATGTGTGTGTAATTCTTACACCGCATGTGTGTTTGCCTGTTTCTGCTGTGCCTTACTTATATAGAAACCTATAAAACACTTGAACAACGTATTCTCCAAATGGGTGCACAGATAAAATTATAGATAAAATGCAGCTAAAATGCAGAATCAGAAGAAAAACAGATATTCATAAAGTTGCCTGCATTAAAGCAAAGATTAAAAAAAACCCTTAAATTGTGTGTCTGCGAAGGATTGCCAAAACTAAAAAAAGTTTTCAGTATTGCGTGTACCTGCCTAGTGCCAAGAGACAGGGAGTTACAAAACATGGGTGCTGCTACACTAAAGGAATGAGTCCTTGCAAACGCAGAATGGGCAGGTGACACTCATCAAAAACATTGAGTAGTCAAATTATGAGCTATTAAGTGATATGTATGTAGGCAGGTGTGAAGCAGGCTCCTTAGAGTTGAATCACTAAGATTTTCTGTCCAGCGCTTTTGCTTGAGACTGAACATACATAAAATTCCTTAGAGATGTTAATTATTTAGCACAAATTCTATTTATTTGGCATTTTGTAGAGTACTGGAAGCAAAGAGGACAAGTCCTCTGCCCTGAGGAGCTTGCAGTCTACATTTTGATAGATGAAGAGCTGGGAAAGGGAAGGGAGGAAAGGGGGAGCCAAGGAGTTCAGTGAGCGATGGTAGGCAACTGCGGCTTGATGGATGACTATTTTAGTACAGTGTGTATCCCAAATGTTTTTGTTCACAGATTTGTAGACTTCTGAAAAAGAATGAAATCTCCCATTAATATGAAATCGCACAGATGAGTGTGTCATAATCCAGAGCAGCTGTTTGAGAGAAGGAGGGAAAGGAATTCCCTCCCCTCTTTTGCTTCTGTGTTGCCTAACAAAAAACCTTGACCAGCACGTTTCTTCCAGATGCTGGAGAAACACTGCTGATTCTTAATGGCTACTACTTAGAAGCAAAATCAGTTGATTCCTACGTGGAAGTAGTTTTAACCACCCTTAAGAATAGAAATGAGACAAGACAGACTTAATTGACTGTTTTTCAGGTAACTGGATTTTAGCTCAGAATTAAAGTCATAGTATTCGGGAGAGAGGTGAAAGCTATGCTTCTGCAATTCATACACCAAGGAAACATTGCAGAAAAGTGCTTATTGAGCAAATAACGTCAGAGTCAATCAGCCAGACTGCATATTGTAAGAAAGTCCAGGGTATGATTGCTTGGTTCATGGGGGTGTTGTTGTTGTTGTTGTTCATTTTGGTCCCTTTAAGGGTCCCTTGGTGGAAATGAGAGCAAAAATCATTGCCTAAGAAATCCTCTGGCACAGCACATTCTATACTTCCTCAGACAATCCTTTTTGGTGTTGGGATGCAAGGCAGAAGTAACCAGTCTTTCTGGACCAGTGGGCACATTTTGAGAGAGAGAGAGATGGAGGTACCAGTTGCAAAATAGCTGGTATGGGGGTGGACATGGCACAACACAAAATCAGAGAGATTTGCTTACCATGGGAAGTCAGCAATGTCTTGCTGGTCCAGATTGTGAAGATCACACCACACTAACTCTCCTTTCACAGAAATTGCTTAGAAGGTACCTGCCCATTTTGCCCCATAACTTCCTTTCTAGGAGGGCTAGAGACATACGTTTCCGAAGCATGAAAGCAGAGAGTCTGGGGCAGCTGATGAGGTGCACCAGCAAAAGCTGGAAAGAAGGCTTGATTGTTAAGTCACTCTTTAAGTTGTAGCCCTGTGAGGGGAATAGGGGTCTTCTAACAGCTCTCAGCACCCTTAACAAATGACATTTCCCAGGATTCTCTGGGGGAAGCCATGGCTGTTTAAAAATGGTATGATACTGCTTTAAATGCATAGTACAGATGGTGCCTAAGGCAATTGCAGGAGTCCCAGTGAAACAAGGGAAGCCAGCACAGGCCCCTTCAGATGTTCTCAGACAACAGCTCCCATCATCCCTATTTGCCATGCTGTCTGGGGCTGATGAGAGCTGGGGTCCACGGCATCTGATGGGCACCATGTTGGCTGCCCCTGGTCTAGAGATACTTTCTGTGCAGCATTGTTCAGTGTTATATGTGTCTTGGTTCCCTATGACAGGTCAAGTTGCCAAGTTCCTCAGAAATCCCTTGGCGCTATCAAGTTTTGTAAGGTAGCTTCTTGTCTTTAACTCTCCCCTATTTGTGATTTGCCAGTGTGTTTCTCTGGACAGCAGGCATTGGGTGCAATCCAGAGAAAGTTAGCAGGCTCAAGTCCCATTGAAATTGATAGGGCTCAAGTGCTTAATAGTGCAATTTCATCCCGCTGATTTCAATGTAATTTAAGCATGCTTGACTTTCCCTGGATTGCCTCCATTGTGCATTGGTGGTACTTTGAAGCATCGCACCAGTTCCATTTCTTAATACGAAAAATAAAAAAAAAAATCTGTTTTTTAGAAATCGCAAATGCAATATATCATCTGGGTTGCCACTCTTAACAGAGAGCGTGCTGACTGAGATAGACCCGATCCTGCACAGGCAATTCTTAGGGTCCTTTAAATACTGTATTACACTGTTCAAATTCCTTTCACAACAAGGGGCAGTGCTGATTTGTATGATAGGCGTGGGAGAAAACATGTCAGAAACAAACAAAAAGCATTCTGAACTAACTTGGCTGTTTGTGTTATACAGACAACCAGTGGATCAAGTGGTGCATCTGCAGGAGATAAATCCTTTTTGAAATTAATGGGTCTCTTTCTCTCTCTAACCCGAAGCAACTGTGGAAGTGCCAAATCTTGAAAGATTAAGCCTCCTTAAAACTGAGCTTGGTGATAGCTTTTACAATGAAATACAGTTATTGGGAAGACTGGCCCCGTGCATTTTGCTTGGCACCGGCTACGTTGATTTAGTTCTGTTTTGGGATACCCAGCGTAGTTTCAAAATGTCGCCTTCCCCCTTGACTTTTCTTTTTATGCTTCTTTTACCAAGCCTAGCCACTCGGTGTGCTTCATTGCATCAACTCACAGAAAGAAATATAGACAGGCCGCAGTACAAAGATTCCTTCTGACATGGAATAAGATAGGAAAGGGCATTTCCTCTTAACCGACAAGCGCATTTATACTAGCCTATGTCAAAAGAGATCTCCTTAGTATAGCTTGTCTGTATTACTTTTGTAAGTTAGTGCAACGAAGCACAGAGGGACACTTTCATTTTAATTTCCGTTTCACCTATTAAAGCAGAGACTGCACACTTTTTTCTGGTTTTGTTCCTACACTGCGATGCCTTCAAGATGAACTCGCTTTGCTCAAAAGCTAGTCAGAGCAGCCTGGGAGCCTGTGTCCAGCTTCAGAGCTGTCTCTTGTCTTGCCATGTGGCAGAAGTTAGTTGTTAGAATGTACATGGCATAATGTCTCTTCAAGCCAATTTCCCTTGGACTGGTTTATAGAGAAATTGAGGGATGGAGTGTAGTTCAGTGTTAGATTATCGGCTTTGCATGCAGAACGTCCCAGGTTCAATGCGAAATGTTGCCTGAAAAGACTTCTGCCATAAACCATGGACAGCTACTGCCAGTCAGTGTAGACGATAATGAGGTAGATGGACTAATGGCCTGACACAGTAAAATCTCTCCCATAACCCATGTCCTGATCTTGTGAATTATCCAGTTCCAATTATCTCAGAAGCAAGTCTTCTATTCCTTCCTGAAAGAAAGGCATTTCCATAAGCAAAACATGTATCTACTGCTATTTTCTTTGCTTGCTATGCATCTGTACACTTCTTAATCTATAGTAACAAATTTTTTAATGGTGCCTGAGATGCAGGAGCAGGTATTCCTCTATGTGTAGATACAATTGAATGAACTGGACCATTTCAAATGACACTGATTTCAAAACTGCAGTGATTTCTTTTTTGGTTTCCTAGAATTCCTGATCAATGCTGAGTAGGAGGCTCCTGGTTTTAATTTATTTAAAAGAGCTGTACGTAGATGGTGCTTGTTAATGTACGCTGCTTTTCCTTCAAGGAGCGCCAGGCAGCACATATAGTTCTCCTTCGCCTTATTTCATCCTCACAACAGCCTTATGCAGTGGATTATACTGAGAGATGTTGATGGCCCCAGCTCACCCAGTGGGCTTCATTGCTAAGTAAAGATTTGACCCTGGGTCTCCCTGATCCTAGTCTTGCACTCTAACTACTACCCCGTAGATAATCATGCATAATAGATTTTCACTGCTTGTGCATGCACTGGAAAGCACCTTGCAAAGTGGAAAAAAAGAACGCCTTCAAGAGGCAAACTTTGCAATAATTCCTGCATGGAAGTACCTTTCTATGCAGAATTTGGACAACTTGTTTGGATGCTGCTGCATCAAGCTGCAACCATGTGTTTACTGCCCTGCCTCTTATTAGAGTTTGGATAATAATAATAATAATAATAATAATAATAATAATAATAATAATTTTTTATTATTTATACCCCACCCATCTGGCTGGGTTTCCCCAGCCACTCTGGGCAGCTTCCAACACAATATTAAAATACAGTAATGCATGAAACATTAAAAGCTTCCCTAAACAGGGCTGCCTTCAGATGTCTTCTAAAAGTCTGGTAGTTGTTCTCTTTGACATCTGGTGGGAGGGTGTTCCACAGGGCAGGTGCCACTACCGAGAAGGCCCTCTGCCTGGTTCCCTGTAACTTGGCTTCTCACAGTGAGGGAACCGCCAGGAAGCCCTCGGAGCTGGACCTCAGTGTCCAGGTAGAACGAAAAGTGCCTCTCATCATTCTTAGTCACTATATGCATCTGTCTTTGTGTGTCTCCAGCAATTCTTACCAGCAAACAGGAGCGCAGGAATCTACCAGTTACCCAAGTCAGACCAATTGGTCCATCTAGCTCAGTACTGTCTGCATTGACAGAGGCAGCATCCTTTCCATGGTTAGTAATAGAAGACATTACATGTCCTACCTGGAAATGCAAGGGATTGAACTACTTGCAGGAGAGGCAGATGCTCTACCACTGACTTATAGCCCTTCCCCTTGTTTCTTTGCTCCTCTCTTTTTGGTGACTCTGCTTCCAACTCTGCAAGACCAACCCTCCATCTCCAGCAGATTGTATTGTGTGTTCCCCCGCAAAATGATTAACTTGCACAACTGCAGTAGGGGGCAGCGCTGGTGTAGACTTACCCTGAATGCATCTTGGGTTAGAGGTTGGGAAGGTATTCTGCAGGGTGCATCAGAGGTGAGCCTACGTCCCTGTGTTTGAATGGAGGTACTAACTATGGGTAAAAGGAGCTGCCTGGATAAGTAAAAGGATGGCTCCTGAGTGAAGGGAAAGAAAAAGAGAGCAAAAGGTCACGCAGCGCAGCTTGGCTTAGCATTGTCAAGTCCCATCTGCTTGTATTCTCTCCACAGGGCAGAATACATTGGATTATTGTACATTCAAAGTTCAGCAAACCACTTGCACTTCCCATTGCAAGAGAATGCCTTTTAGGCATTTGGGGCTTGTTAAGACTTTTAAGACTGTCATGCTACAGGGGCTTATACCCTTGGGTGCTTTTACAGATAGAGATGTACCGTTCAGAGCTGTCACAGTGCCCAGCAAATGGAAGGTAAAGATCGGAGACAATATAATTTCTTTTGACTTTATCTCAGGGAAAGTAAAACCATTTGATGATTAGATGTGTGGGACATAGTGCCTTTATGTCTACTTGAGCTAATTTCTTCGGCTTCTTTAAAAGAGCACTGTTCCCCTTTGGCTGCTTTGGAAGAGAAGGTCACTTTTAGAAAACTTTGCCAGGGAAAAGTCGTACACTTAACGTCGCACTGGAGAGAGGTGGTTTTAAGTGGAAAATACTTGCAGCTAACCACAGAGAGCCAACGTGAATTAACTCGGGATTAGAAACATATTTTAAAAAGGCTACATTATTATTAGTCAGTGTAATATGCTGTCAAGCCTTTTCAGCTCAAGTGTGAAACTAGCTGTTTCTTGGAGAGGATAAGAGGAGATACAGGCCTAATTCGCGTGTTACAATAAACCGTAATAGCTTCTAGCGAACCTGCCAATTTCACTCATTTGGCTGTAACGCAGGAGAAGCAAACCATAAGGCTTAGCCTTACGTCTGAACTGGGTTTTGTGGCATATTTCACCCAAATAAACCATCATAGGCAAAGCAGAAAATCTTAGTTACAGATCTTAGTTCGTTTGGAGTGAAATAGGCCATAACCCCCAGGTTAGACAGAATGCAGTGACAGGGATAAAAGTTTGTTCCACGCCAGCAAGGAGGAGCAAAGCATACATGATTGGCTTTTTCATGGTAAATTATTAAATATTGGTTTACTGGGAAGTGCAGACTGGGCCATAGACTACAAAATGGAGCCGTTTTTATTTATTCTGCTAAATAGATAAAGTCTACTGTGGGATGGGCAAGGTTTACTCTGAGAAAGATTTATTCTGAGATCCTATCAGGCATCATTTGAGTCAGGATATGTAATAGACTACCTCCCTGACGACAGACCAAACCAATCATGGCGATCATTATAGGAGAACCATGGCTAGCAGATTGCCACCTAGGAATCTCACAGAGATGAGCCTTTTGGGTTTCAGGATATACCTTTGAGAATATGCTCCCAAAAGAGATTTAGGAAGCATCATTTGTTGAACGTTTTAAACATCTCTTAAAAACCCATTTGGTTAGTCATATGGTTGCACTGGTGTTTAGAAGAGTTATCCTGCACAGGTGGTGTTTATATATATAAACTTGCATTATATTTGTAATATTTTGTGATCTGTGTAAGCTGCTTGGAGATTTTGCTAAAAATGCTGTGTGGTATATAAATTATCTAAATAAATAATGCTAGTTTGGACTCAAAGCACTATGAATAGAATTTTGTTTGCACAAAATAGCCTTTCGCCTTGCTCTTTCAACCCTTTGCACCTTCCAAAACATGTCCCTGAGATTGGAAAGGGCTTCAGGCGTGCTTGTGAAGTGGTGAAAGCAGCTGAAGTTGTGGGTGGGGAGATTCGTAGGAAATCTGTGAACCCTCTCCTTGCATAAGCAGAAATGTTTTCAAGGAGTTCTCTGGTTCCAGGCCACTTTATTTATTATATAAGCTGCAATGTATTTGAGGGAGTTTTGCATCATCAAAACAAGTGTCCGGTTTCTGCCGTACTAGAAATACATTTCTTTGGCTCTTCATGTAGTATCAGAGGATATAAAGACTCCATGGAATATTACAATATATTCAAGTTAGTTGTGGTACATTTGTATATAACAGGGGAGGCTAATCTGTGGCCTTCTAGAAAGTGCTGGACTACAGCTCCCATTAGCCTGGCCAACATGGCCAGAACACAAGAATGATGGGAGCTGTAGTCCAACAACATCTGGAGGACCCCAGGTTACAAAGCTAAGCGAGTGAGGCAAATTTGATAGGGAAGGCTCCCCTCAGACAAATTTAGTGGGGAATAAATGTGAGTCCTGAAGCAAAAACCTGATCCAAGTCTCCCGTTGTGAGAGTAGAAAACAAGACTTTTCAACCAAAATATATTGTGACTAAAATTGCATTGCTTTGGAATTTCTGCATTGTTCTAATGATTCTGTTTGTTTGGCAAGGTCTGTTGGGAAACCACTGAGGTAGCCAAGATGCTGGGAAGAATGAAGGCAGGGTGGGGAAAGGAAAGGAAAGGAGAAAAGTCTGTGTCAGCGTAAAGTTCAGTGGTTTGTCAAAGCTAACTGGTGCCACAAATCCTAGCATTGCACTCAGCCACAAACTGTAGGAACTTGGACAGAATACAGGGAGCATAAGGAAGCTGCCTTATACCAAATTAAACCATTGGTCCGTCTAGCTCAGTATTGCCTACACTGACAGGCAGAGAACTCTCCATACTTATTGGAGATGCCAAGAATTGACCCTGGGATCTTATGCATGCACAGCAAATGCCCCTCCACTGAGTTTACATCCCCTTCCGGTCTCAAGTGGGTAAATACTAGATGTAGATTGACATTTCCAGGTGAATTTTGCTGTTGGTTTTTGTCTTGGAGCCTTACTGTCTTATTGTTTTTATATGCCTGTGTTATGAGTTTCTCGCCTTGGATTTTTTGCATGTTTGGATGTGGTTACCAATGTTGTTGTTGTTTAGTCGTTTAGTCGTGTCCGACTCTTCGTGACCCCATGGACCAGAGCACGCCAGGCACTTCCACTGCCTCCCACAGTGGAAGTGTGCCCTCATGCTGGTAGCTTCGAGAACACTATCCAACCATCTTGTCCTCTGTCGTCCCCTTCTCCTTGTGCCCTCCATCTTTCCCAACATCAGGCTCTTTTCCAGGGGTTCTTCTCTTCTCATGAGGTGGCCAAAGTATTGGAGCCTCAGCTTCACGATCTATCCTTCCAGTGAACACTCAGGGCTCATTTCCTTCAGAATGGAGAGGTTTGATCTTCTTGCAGTCCATGGGACTCTCAAGAGTCTCCTCCAGCACCATAATTCAAAAGCATCCATTCTTCGGCGATCAGCCTTCCTTATGGTCCAGCTCTCACTTCCATACATCACTACTGGGAAAACCATAGCTTTAACTATACGGACCTTTGTTGGCAAGGTGATGTCTCTGCTTTTTAAGATGCTGTCTAGGTTTGTCATTGCTTTTCTCCCAAGAAGCAGGCGTCTTTTAATTTCGTGATATGCTGTCACCATCTGCAGTGATCATGGAGCCCAAGAAAGTAAAATCTCTCACTGCCTCCATTTCTTCCTCTTCTATTTAGAACACCATAGTTAAGGAGCAAGGACATTGGATGGCATGATCTAAATCAATAAAATGAAGGCACCAGAGGTAGTCCATTGGGACTGACTGGGCAGAAGGCAGAGAGACCAACAGTAGGTGAAGCCAGAACCAATGACAGGGAGAGCCAACTAATTCTAGTTTTCTCCTCATCCTCCTTGCTGCTGAGTTCTACAAGGGCAACCCTGAAATTAAGGAGAAGGAGACTAAGAGGCAGTGCCGCAGCCTGGGCAGGCAGGTGGGGGCTGGCTAAAGGCAGGGTGACACTGGTGGGGCAGTGCCTCATTTGCCCTAATGGACCACCCTCCAATGGTAGGAGTGGCAAGTGAAACAGTACCACCTGTAAAAGGAAAGTAACTAAGCCTCCTTAAGAGATACTAAATCATGTATAGAAGTAATTTTAAAAGGTTGAGCTTGACCCCTTGAGATGATGATGATGATGATTATATTTTACAAGTAGTTTTCACCTGCTTCACATTTAATGATGTGTGGTGCAATATCCTTTGTTTAAAATGTCCTGAAGTGCTTTTATTACTTTTACAAGCCCCTTCGTGTCTCATATCTCATAAAAACCCCTCAAACAACTGGTATAAATATATATTCCATTGCAATTTACATTTTTATTCCACAAGGAGAGAATACTAGAGATTTCCACGACCATTGGAATACTTCACATTGTAAGCAACTACCTTAGTCTGCAACGTGATTTCATTGAGGCCATGATAGCAGTCTATAAAGCGGAATTCTAGCACACATTTTTCTGTGTTATTTTATCTAGATAACAAACAGTAATCTGACTCAAATCAGTAGTAAAATCAACAATTAGTTGCAAGGCAATCATGGAAAATATTGTGATTAATATTGTTAAATGTTAACGAGGGCAAAAATCATTGGGTGGGGAAACACTAAATTCATCTCAGATTAGTTCAGTACTATCTGTGAAAGCATCTCCTGGATATTTTGGGGGGTGGTGGTGGTGATGGTTTGGATTCCTTTTGTTCCCTGTCTTGCTGGAGTACTGTGTCCAGTCCTGAGCATCACAATTTAAGAAGGATGTTGACAAGCTGGAAGGTGTGCAGAGAAGGATGGCCAAGATGATCAGTTGTCTGGAAACCAAGCCTTATGAGGAACAGTTGAGGGAGCTGGGTATGTTTAGCCTGCAAAAGAGGAGACTGAGAGGAGATAATGATAGCCATCTTCAAATATCTCAAGGGCTGTCACATGGAAGATGGGGCAAGCTTGTTTTCTTCTCCTCTGGGGCGTAGGACTCGAACCAATGGCTTCAAGTTACAAGAAAGGAGATTCCGACTAAACATCAGGAAAAACTTTCTGACAGTAAGAGCTGTTCAGCAGTGGAACAGACTCCCATGAAAGGCGACGGACTCTCCTTCCTTGCAGGTTTTTAAGCAGAGGTTGGATGGCCATCTGTCGTGGATGCTTTAGCTGAAATTCCTGCATTTCAGGGGGTTGGGCTAGATGACTCTTGGAGTCCATTCCAACTCTACAATTCTGTGATTCTCTAACTGTGTTTAGGATTACAGCTATACAGAAAAATGAGATGATATTTTAATTGGCACCGGTAATGCAGGCTTTACTAAAGGAGAGGTTTCTGCATTACAGTTTAGCTTTTAGAAATCGAGTCGCATATTGCCCTGCTTATAATTTGTAGATTTCCTTTCAGAATTGCTTCATTACCAAGCCAAGGTAATTAAAAATGCTAGCTTTAGTTTTAGCTTTTAAGTAGGTTGTACACATTTGTAGAGTCATGTTTCTTGTCCCCACCCCCCGCTATCTTACAAAATATATTTGCTTATTGTATATTTTTTAAAGTATTTCCACATTTTATTCATTTTATTAATTCATTCAATTAGTTATTCTAAATCTCCCTTTTTGTTAACAGAAGACTGTCGTTTTGTTTTTATAAATCATAGCCATGTTGCAGGTTATCAGTTTTATAGTGTCAGAAGTAATCCAGACTCTAATCTTTTCAAAACAAAAACCTGACAACTTTTGCAGAATTGAGTTTTGGATGAGGTACAGCTGTTGAGCAGCTGCTTAAAATAAGTCTCATTTTAACCCCGCCAAGAAGATGTATGAGGAATCAAATTTGTGCCACAAATCCTGCCCTACTGAGAGCAAATTCTCAACACAAAGACTACTGTATATTTTACTGTATCCTTTACTTAGAAGGTGAAATTCAGGTCAACAGGATAGAAATCTCCTGCGGCACAAGAAACCTGAACAATCGATCACTGAGTAAATATTATCGTGGGCAAGCAAAAGCCCCTGAAATCTTACAGATAGGAGGAGAGGGCAGGCTCCATCCCTGTCCTTCATCCTCTTCCCACTTCATCCCTCCTCCACCCATCCTTGAAAATAAGACCACAAAGATTACCAGATTGCAGTTTTTGTATTTATTTTTTCTAAAGGAGAAGAAATATTTGCTAGCCTGCTAATAAGCTAGTAGTCTGCATTTCCATGCTGGCCATAGAGCAGGGGTAGGCAAACTAAGGCCTGGAGGCCGGATCCGGCCCAATTGCCTTCAAAATCTGGCCCACGGACGGTCCGGGAATCAGTGTGTTTTCACATGAGTTGAATGTGTGCTTTTATTTAAAATGCATCTCTGGGTTATTTGTGGGGTATAGGAATTTGTTCATCCCCACCCCCAAATATAGTCCGGCCCCCCACAAGGTCTGAGGGACAGTGGACCGGCCCCCTGCTGAAAATGTTTGCTGACCCCTGCCATAGAGCATGGGAACTTGGGATAGCATTAGCTATCGGGAGTAGGAGATTGGGATTTCTCCCCAAAAAACAGACTGATGGAGGGAGGGTTGGGCTTCCCATTGCCTGAGGCCACCATGGAAATCAAGTGGTCTGGTGGAGAAGGGACAGAGAGTTCTGTTCCTTTTCTGCTAGTCTACTCACTTGCCTATGTGGAAGTCCTTGTCTGCTGTGGCGACCGGGTAAGTTTAATATGAGGCTGCCTCCGTTCCACCACTTTATACAACAGTTTCCCTCCCCTACCCACACCTGGAGCCATTCTCTTTGCTCTTCCTCCTCTCCCCTCATGGACAACAGTTCTCATGCTTACAGTACAGCAGTACCTTGGAAGTCGAACAGAATCCATTCTGGAAGTCCGTTCGACTTACAAAACCTTCGGAAACCAAAGCGTGGCTTCTGATTGGCTGCAGGAAGCTCCTGCAGCCAATCAGAAGCCACGGAAGACCCGTCGGACGTTCGGCTTCCAAAAATAGTTCACAAACCAGAACTGTCATTTCCAGGTTTACGGTGTTCGGGAGCCAAAAGGTTCGAGAACTAAGCTGTTCAAACATTAAAATTCCCCATAGGAATGAATGGCAGACATTTGATTGTGTTGCAGAAAGTAAAGAGGTTTGATTTAATATTTGCATTTCACTTTTCCAACAACAATGTTGCACCCAAAGTGGTTCAAAATAGCATAAAAATGAACAAGCGTTACAATTGCCATAGGGATATCAGGACAGAGTATCATATAAATGAGGCGAAAAGCAAACAAATTCATCACACGATTAATACAACTCAATGTAAACTTATAGTGGTTCAAAATGAGAATGCATTTAGACTGACTGTATGACTGCTGTCTTTTGACTGCACTCAATTTTGCACTTATGAGTGTAATTTTATTGTTGATTTTATGCTCTTCACTGCCTTGGTATTTCTTCCCTGCATTTTGGTGGTATAGAAATAAATAAATGACACCAGGTGTTTCCAGGTGTTGCTACGAACTTAAGTTTTAATTAGAGTCAACCACGTTTACATCATTCTTGTTCCTCATGATTTTATGCATTTTGTTAATTTGCTTCCCAGATGCAGTGCATTCATTTTTGGTTGTTTCTTATGTATTTGTAGTTCTGGTCTTTCTCTCGGGAGGGGGGCCATTGTTAAGTTTGTTATTGTGTTAACATATTTTTGTGTTTTTATACTATAAATTGCCCTGTGATCCTCCGATGAAGGGCGGCATATAAATTTAATTAATAATAATAAAAACAGTAATAATTGATACACATAATAGTTATTTCATATTATCAGGCAGAAATCAGCTTCTTTCAGAAAATAACCTTTTGATTCAGCAATACAAAAACACAGAAAGTTTGGAAGGAGCCAGAGACAAATTTCTACTTTGTTTATTCCAGGAACAGCACCAAGACTGGACCAAAGTGATTTTATTTTTTATTAAAGTAGAAAATAACAGAGCTTCATCTGGCAAGTTGATCTTGGGTTGGGGGTGGGGGAAGTTCAGCAACCTTTTGCTAGAGATATCAGACCCTTTTCCCAGAAATCAGAGGAGCCCAGGGAATTCTCTGGACCTTAGCCATTGAGATCCATTACACTACTTCCTACACAGTCTGTTCCTGAGTTCTGTTCCTTGGTCACTGTGACGAGTGGCAGAATGTCGAAGGAGTGGGGTGGTTTGTTGATAACTTTATAAAGGTTGTTATGGCATAGAATTAATCTCAAACCCAAGAAGTAGGCTGAAAAATTCCCATTGCTGTGTTAGATAATGTGCTGAAATCCTTTACCTAAAAGGATGGCAGCTGCACACTTTCCCCCTATTCTCAGAGTACCTTAATGGGTGTATATATATATAGCTTTAATTAAGAATTATTTTAATGACACCATTTTAAAATGTTGAGTTGGGTTTTTAAAGCAAAGGAAATATAATCTGCAAGCGTGCAACATATGTTTTGTACTTGCACATTTCGACACGGAGAAACGTCCAAGGCTCAAACAAAAAAAAGCAGAATGTTCTTATTTATGGGAAGATTGAGGTTGAGCTAATCCTCATCTAATAGCTTGTGGTTGTCATATGTTTGTTTATATGGTCATTTTGTAAAATCGTGCCCATTCCACCAGCATCTGGAAGGCTCATAATATTTCAATACACAACCGTTCTTGTTGGCTTAGAACGGTGAAGCCATTTCAGTTGATGTTGCCTGGCAAGTGGTTTAAGTTTATAGGGTAACTATGTTCAAAGTGTTTGTTTAAGAGAACGGAATCCAGCAAAGAGCTTGCATATCTGATTGCAAACATTTGATCTGTGTTCCGGGCTGTGAGAAGGAGAAGAGGGAGAAACTGATTCTCCTCCTCCTCCTCTTACTATTTTCCTCAGGCATTTCCCCCCTATTATCTTGGCCTTAAATACCACAAGAAGGAGGGGAAACCTGTGAAGAAAGGGTTGGTACTGCAGCAAAAAAGGGAGGGGGGAGTCTGCCATTATGATATACAAAGCTGGTGTGGTGCAGGGCATAACTTGTGACCTTTTAAGTTGGATGTAGCTCATCAGTTCTGTATTGTAGTTCACCAGATGCTTGACATTCATCCCTCTCAATTTTTGAAGCAGCAAAAATTGAAGGTTTATAGACCTTCTGGTGAGTAACCATACATGGCTAGTAGGTTGCATTTGGCTTTGCAAGTCACAGATTGTGCAGACCAGTTGTAGGGGGCTTCCAGGGTCCCTAGGCTAAACTGTAGTAGCTTGGGTGTGAATTTGTGTGTATGTAGCCTGTCCTGTATGTAGACAGCATCTTAAAAAGCAGAGACATCACCTTGCCAACAAAGGCCCGTATAGTTAAAGCTATGGTTTTCCCAGTAGTGATGTATGGAAGTGAGAGCTGGACCATAAAGAAGGCTAATCGCCGAAGAATTGATGCTTTTGAATTATGGTGCTGGAGGAGACTCTTGAGAGTCCCATGGACTGCAAAAAGATCAAACCTCTCCATTCTTAAGGAAATTAGCCCTGAGTGCCCACTGGAAGGACAGATTGTGAAGCTGAGGCTCCAATACTTTGGCCACCTCATGAGAAGAGAAGACTCCCTAGAAAAGTCCCTGATGTTGGGAAAGATGGAGGGCGCAAGGAGAAGAGGACGACAGAGGACGAGATGGTTGGACAATGTTCTCGAAGCTACCAGCATGAGTTTGACCAAACTGTGGGAGGCAGTAGAAGCAGGAGTGCCTGGCGTGCTCTAGTCCATGGGGTCACAAAGAGTCAGATACAACTAAACAACAAAAGCCAGTCCTGTAGTGTGTGGCTCATAGGATATGGTGGGTGATTGCTACTGGCCATCATTTGGCAACTGGTTTCACCTCCAAGGCCCCCATGCCTACCCTAAGGCATTCTACTTGGTGTCTGCTAGTCTACCCAAAGTCACGGGCACGTTTGTTTCCTGAGGCACAGCACTTTTAATTTTTGGCATAGAAGTGTCTGGCAGCTCTTCACCGATAGGTGTTAAGGTGTATTGTCACTGTTGGACTGGAGGAACAGGTCAGCCTTTGGTGGCCCTGTTTCTTGGCGAGAAAGACTTTTGCCACTCCTCCACCAAGCCTGCTTATTGCCAGTCTTATACAGTGGTACCTTGGGTTACAGACACTTCAGGTTACAGACTCCGCTAACCCAGAAATAGTACCTCAGGTTAAGAACTTTGCTTCAGGATGAGAACAGAAATTGTGTGGCAGTGGCGCAGCAGCAGCGGGAGGGCCCATTAGCTAAAGTGGTACCTCAGGTTAAGAACAGTTTCAGGTTAAGGACGGACCTCCAGAACAAATTAAGTGCTTAACCCAAGGTACCACTGTACATTGCGCCACAAAACCTAATGGGATTAACTCACCAAGAAATTATAGATTTTTTTCCTGTGCTGGTGGCATTTCCCCCTTGGAAAAATCCAAACTGTACATTCTCAATGTGTTTTGAATTCAGATGATGAGAGAGGGAGAGAATTGTGGATTCTAAGGGGACACTTTCTGAGACCTAGGAAGAGTCCTGCTAGATGAAACCAACGGCCTGTCTAGTCCAGCATCCTGTTTTGCACAGTGATCAACCATATTCCTATGGGAAGCCCTCAGTAAGGACATACGGACAGCGTCCCTCTCCAATTGTTGTTCCCCAAAGGCTGATATTCAGAGGTACATTGCCTCTGAACCTGGAGGATGTCTATAGTCATCATGACTAGTAACCATCAACAGACCTGTCCTCCTTTAATAGGTGGCTTAAAGTCATCTAAGCTAGTGGGCATCACTACCTTATGGCAGCGTATTCCTCAAAGTTATTACAACAGAATTATATGGAGTGCTTTCTCTTTGTCTCCTGCCAATCAAATTCACTGGGTGACTCCCAACTTTCAGCATTTTAACACTGTGGTTATGTGTCTCCCTATTCCCTTTTCACAACTCTGTGCCTAATTTTAACACTCCCTGGATTGCGGCCTCTGTTAATATGATGAAACAGTGCTTTCCATGCCACTACAAATATCTCCCCATATGAGGAAAGGGACGTAAGTGAGCCAAATCAAGTAATATTTTATTACTTTTTCAATATAAATTGAAAAAAGCATGTTTAATGTTTATTATACATATTATTATTTAAAAGTACAAGCCAAGAGAACTCGTTGATGCTATAGTAACAATTTTCTTCATTGTTCCTTTTCCAGATGTATTTTTTTCTCTCTGAGTCCCAAAATGTGTAAGCAAATTTTAGACCACTTTCTAAATTATTCATGTATTCCAAGCAAGATTTTCCTAGGTGCGATCTATCTTCTGATGAATCTTTTAAAATTTGTCATGGTTTTTTTTTTTGTCGGCATTCTGAAAATACGGGCAAACCGTTTCAAGCCTGTTTTAGATATTGCCATCTTTATGCTGAAACATTTTCCCCACCCACAACTGCAGTGCTCAGCATGAAGTGGCGATGTTTACATTTTTATTATTATTCGGCACATCTCCCTACGGAGCCTGTGTCTGGCAGCTGCATAACTGGATGCCATACATAGTAAGGAGGATTTAAACACTATTATTTATTACCATTTTCTATTTACTGATGCATTTTCAGGCTGCTTTTTGGGTGTAACCCACACAAGACAACTTATTTCCCCAACTTACTTCCAGTGTTTTGGACTTCAGCTCCCCTTGGCTCCTGCCAGCTCAGGTCAGGGATGATGGGAGCTGTAGTTGACTTGATCAATGTCTGTGTGCTTTGGACAGCAGTTGACGTTCAAAGAAGATTTGGGTGTGAGCACCCAAATACCACCTGCATTACTAGTATAGCGTTGTGGTGTGTTTTCCCGCCCTCTTGGTTGTGTCTGCTCAACTTATGGAATGATTCCTCATCCTCAACAGAATAGCGAAATAGCTAAAAACGAAACGCTGTAGTATTATTGTCTCTAATTTGACCTAGGTTCCCCATCTGTGGGTCTAGTGTTCTATTTCCTGGTCAAGGAAGCAGTCAGTTTTCCAGTTTACTTTACAGGGCACATTTTCATTAGTCCTAAAGAAGGGGTAGTTAACATGGTGCCCAGTCTAGCAACATCGGGAGTGCACCACTTTGGCTGCTCCTCTTGTACAGTATATAGCAAAATAACAGTGACCAAACTTGCCTGCCTGCAGGTCCTTGCCCGAGAAACAGACTTCCTTGTCTAGGAAATAGATGAGACACATGAAGAAAAGTGGGAGGGATAAGGAAAGACAATAGAGAAAATTGTTGTCGTTGTTAATTTGTACACTGCCCTATACCTGTAGATCTCACAAGATAAAATCACAACACAAAATTATTCCCTCTTTTTCGCCTTAGAAACCATCCCTCCAGTTGTATTTGCATTAGGGTATGTGGACACCTTTTGCTTGCGTATCCTTTGGTTGTGAGCTAACGCATTTGTAGCACCACTGTTTTGGCTACTGTAAAAAATTGGGTATAAAATGCCACTCCTGATAGGGAATGAATTAACAGTGCTTTGAGGAAGAAGAATGTAACTCAGTTTGTTAGCCAGGCAAGGAGTTGACATTATTCGCTTGTGGTTTTCGTTTTGTTCTGGTTTTTGCTTAAGACAAGCTCCTCAGAGCCCCTGCTCCCTCTCTCCCCAACAGCACTGTCAAGACACTTCACTGCTCATGGGCAAAAATGTTAAAACTGTGCGGTGGCTTTGTCATGTCAAATATGTAGCATGGAGGTGGACTGAGACCACCAAACTGTTATTAAATCACTTCTTTTGCAAGGCGCCCCAAGCTATCTGGATGATAAGATGGTATCCGTACTGAAACATCTGCATTGTATGCCAGAGATGGCGAGGTGAAAAGTGTGTGTATGAGATTCGCTTTGCCACCTGGCTCCTCCCCTCCCCTCCAGCCATGAAATTTTACATGGGTTTCCTGCATGACAGCACAATATGCTGTTGTCATGCCAGATGTTGCAATCGTGTTTTATTCCTAATTGATGACCTAAAAGGTTTTGCCTCAGCTTCGCAGGAGGAATCTTCAGGTTATGTTTCCTCAATAAACTGAAACAGCCTCGTGTAGAAGTCAAAACACTATATCACTCTTATTTCTTTTTAATTTTAAAAGAAGCATGGTCTGACTTCACAAGATTCACTTCACACCTCCAGCCTTCAGATGTCTTGTTTTGACAACACTATTTTAAAGATTATGAATGTGCTTTGATGTTTGTCCCAGCTGACCTTTAAAAGAAACTTTTTAAACAGAATAGCCTCATCATCATCATACTTATTTTTAACTCCTTATATTTTTCTTTTGGAAAGAAAAATCCAATATCTGTGAATGAAAACACTAGTTAAGATTAGTATAAGCATTTAAAAAGAAATGTGTCTCTTAGTTTGCTCCCAAAAATTGATATAGAAGTCAGTTAATTTTAATGTGTTGTAAAATAATTCTACTCGACACTTTAATATTTTGTTAGAATATTTCAAAACGTGTATAATAACTATTAATGTTATTCTTTCCCAGGGAAAGAATCCCTGTGGTATATGTCCTGTTAGTCTGTGGCAAGAAACAACAACCTAGAATCTTTTGTGTCATGAAGACGAACAAATATATCAGCTTTTGTGGAACAGAAACCATGTCCCTCTGGGGATGTTCAGAAGCAGTGTGGTACAGTGGTTAGCATGTCAAAATAGTACTAGGCGTACCCAGTTTCGAATCCCTACTCCACTATGAAGCTCTTTGGTTCATCTTGCTCCAGTCACAATACTCTTCTTCTCTGTGTGTTCAACTTGTGTGTGGCCAAGTAAGGTGAGAAGCTGGGCCACTGACCCCAATCTTTGTGGTAGTCCCCCAAAGGTCTGAAAAGGGGTCATCTATGTGTATATTGGGACGCGGGTGGTGCTTGGTCTAAACCACAGAGCCTAGGGCTTGCCAATCAGAAGGTCAGCAGTTCGAATCCCTGCGACGGGGTGAACTCCCGTTGCTTGGCCCCTGCTCCTGCCAACCTACCAGTTCGAAAGCACGAAGTGCAAGTAGATAAACAGGTACCACTCCGGCGGGAAGGTAAACGGCGTTTCCGTGTGCTGCTCTGGTTCGCCAGAAGCGGCTTAGTCATGCTGGCCACATGACCCGTAAGCTTTATGCCGGCTCCCTCGGCCAGTAAAGTGAGATGAGCGCCGCAACCCCAGAGTTGTCCACGACTGGACCTAACGGTCAGGGGTCCCTTTACCTTTATGTGTGTATAACGCTGTGCATGTAGGTCAGGGTCAAGGCTATCCTGGCCCATGATGTTGTGAAGAGAGGTACTCTGTTGACCTAATCTGACTCACGGAAATGTTGTGAGAGATTTGTCAAAGAGGATTAGTTCTGTTCATGGTGGGTAAGACTGTCAGTGGCTAGGAGCCGTGGGTGCTATGTTCTCTCTCTACTGACAGAGGCAGTATTCCTTTGAACACTGGTTGCTGAAAATCATGAGGGAAGAGTGGACAATTGCGCTCAGGCCCAGCTTGCA
Organism: Podarcis pityusensis; assembly: GCF_964106645.2. Lineage (NCBI taxonomy): Eukaryota > Metazoa > Chordata > Lepidosauria > Squamata > Lacertidae > Podarcis > Podarcis pityusensis. Next base: position 103,100,956 of record NC_138026.1, on the reverse strand, counting down.
GGCTTCCCATAGGCATGTGGTTGGCCATTGTGAGAAGGGGATACTGGGCTACATAGGCCAATGGCGTCATTCAGCAGGGCTGTTCTAATGTTCCTACTCACCATTGCTGGCTTTCAAGGATGCCAGTGGTTGGCAGCAGAAGCTGAGATTGGAAAACAGCTGTGCTTTGCTTTGTACCAGCTTGTAACTGAAATAATTCTGCGTGGTTATATTTGCTGTCCGTAATGTTTAATGAAAATAATAAAAATCCTTTTTTTAAAAGAATAAAACGACAATAAATGGAAAATATTAATTGTTGGCAGCAGAGGGTGGTGCCAAGGAAAACACCCCTCTATTTGCCATTTTTAAACTCCGAGAAAAATAAAGTGTTGGCTACCGAAGGAGGACTCAAACTTTGCTGTTAATTTTTACGTCAGAGTATTATGGCACTTTACATTATTTGATGTTAGGCATATATTGTGTCTGTTAGAATCAGTCTTGTATTTTATTTGCGCAGTTTTATTTTAATTTGTGTTGGCTGCTCCAATCATGCCTAATGTAAAGGTGGGTCTCTGAACATACACAGATAAATTCGTTCTGTTCTGTGTTTGCAACTGGGCTTCCCTTCATAACTTTCTTCCTGTCTTCCTCTTCCTTTAAAAAACAAAAACAAAGCAAAACCGTCTACTCCAACCCTTTGTTACCTCTTCCCCCATTCTTCTTTGGTAAAATAATACCGCCTTTTAAAGACTGTTCTTGATCTCTTACCACTGGAGCTCCAATTGGTAATTATATGTGTGATTATTATAGGAGAGCATTTCTCTCCTAAGCTGTACTGCTTGCACTGATTAACCTTTTGTGTTTTTGACAAGAAAGGCATATGTGAAAGCCTTTGAATTCACAAGTTCTCTGTTATAGAAGCTGGCGGATCGGATGTCACCAGTGTGGTTCTTTCTAAGCCAAGCCTGCGAGCTGCCATTGTCGGTGTATGTTAAAACTTGTAATAAAGGATGTGAAAACTTGTGCGTGACCGAGCAGTGAACTTAACCTTAACTATGCATCTTTATCGGAAGGTGGGGATGTAGACCTGTGAATGCGGCTCTCTGCGGTGTGCGTAGGTGCGTGCCTTTGTGTTGTGGTACTGGAGAGATCTCACGTAAACAATTACGTATCGGGTTTGTTCTCTTGTCTTGAAGCATCAGTTTCTATCAAAATGCCTGTGACCCTTTCAGAGCAGTGTGTTTGTAATTATGTGCTAAGGTAAACATCATCGTTTTCTGAAACTCTGTTGTAGCTAATGGTCATGAGATCACTTGGAAGGATAGGTGCCTTGTATAGTCACTCTGTATTTGTCAGTCTTCTAGTGGCTACAGTCTAGAGCATGGGTAGGCAAACTAAGGCCCGGGGGCCAGATCTGGCCCAATCGCCTTCTAAATCCGGCCCATGGGCGGTCCGGGAATCAGCGTGTTTTTACATGAGTAGAATGTGTGCTTTTATTTTAAATGCATCTCTGGGTTATTTGTGGGGCATAGGAATTCGTTCATTTTTTCTTCTTCTTCAGAATATAGTTGCCCCCTCCCCACACAAGGTCTGAGGGACGGTGGACCGGCTCCCTGCTGAAAAAGTTTACTGACCCCTGGTTTAGAGCTTCTTGCCTGTTAACTTCCAGCAAGCTACCTTCACTGTACTCTTTTCAGCGCCTGCTAAAAACGCTTTTGTTTAGACAAGCCTGCCCAGATACATATAATGTTTTCATCTGTTTTTAGCTTATCGTTGTTTTGATTATTATTTGATTTTTTTAAATAGTTGCTTTGAGCAGTTGTTTTTTTTAAACTGATTTTATTGCTTTATTCTTTTTGTAAAACCGCTTTGAGGGGTTTTGCAAACAAACGGTATATGAATTGCATGAAATACTTACATGCGTGCATGGATACAATTTCTAGGGTCGGTTGCTTCCATAAAACGCAGCTACTTTTTTCCCTCGCCAAATTTCTGTACCAATTGGCAGGAGTTTCAGGGTCTTGAACTGGGAACCTTTGGTTCTGTGTGCAGCCCCCTCATGCGGTGAGCTGTCATTAGGGATGAGCAAATATTTCAATTTCAGTTCTCATTTTTCCAAACCTATGTCCATTCCTCCACATTTCCACATCATTGTGCAATATCTTCTTCTTCTTTTAAGTCTTTGTGAAAATTCACCAGCATTTGGTGCAAATGTATCCTAATACAGTTTGTTTGTAGTTTTCACTAACGTAGGCACACTTTTAACCTAGTATTTTTGCACACATTGCTTGGCTGGAGAACTGGATTGCAAAATTCAGTGAAGTGTGAACTTCAAAGGACGGCTGTGTTTTGGTTTGCATACCTCTTTCGGTATCTGTGCATTAGGTAAGCTCGCCTTTGAGTACAAACCGAATCAAATTTCTCCCCCATCCTCAGCTATCAGAAATGAATTTTGGAACATTCCAGAATATTGAAAAGTATCACGAACGAAACCCACTCAGCAGATACATAAACAAGAACTTGAAAGGCTTGGGAAGGAAAACGCACGCAGCAGATTGTTACTTGTAATACTGAATTGAATTTGAGACGCAGGGCCCAAAAGCTGACATGGACACTTCCTGGTATAGCATGCCAGGCGTACCAACATGCTGCAAACACCTTCTTGGAGTGACATACTCTCAGGCTTCAGAATAGCACTTCCCACCTGAGTTGGCTGTTCGACCTTGCTGAACAGGAAGGACTACACATGTCTTCCTGTTTGGGGTGTGACCTTGCTGAAGCAGTGAAGTCTTTCTGCCTCTTGTGTGTTCCTATGCATTCCTCAACCCTGACTGTGACGGGCAGGGCCGGATTTAGGTTTGATGAGACCCTAAGCTACTGAAGGTAATGGGGCCCCTTATATGTCTAGCTGTCTTTGTCAACAACAAATTGTTGCTGTTTTTTGTGTTGAATATATGCTATATGGTAATTTATGTACCTAATAGGTATCTAAAGTCATTTGCACATAACAAAATATGTATATTATCAAAGTAATTGTTGAACTGAAATACAATTAAGAAGTATATTAATTGTGGGGCCCTAAACTATAGCTTGTTTAGCTTATACGTAATCCAGCACTGGTGACAGGCAGCTATGACAGGGAGAATCTTTTGCTGATGGATAATTAGGCTTTGGGAGCGATTGAATGGTCCCGTCGCACCAAAAAAGAATTACCAACAATGACTGATTGGAAAGATGCAAGGCTAGAACAAGGAATTGTCCAGAGATGCAGCTGCCTGTTCCCTCTGTGTGTGGATGCTTTGGACAAAATTGAGCCTTTAATTACTCATAGTACACAGTTTGAGAATTACAGAATGAGCAGTGCAGCTCATTCAGCGTTCTTTGAAGGGGCTGTAGCACTGCGGTAGAGCACATGCTTTTCACAGGTTCAAGTCCCAGTTATCTCGAGGTAGGGCTGGAATAAGACCTCTGTCTGAAACCATGGAGAGTTCTGCAGTCAGTGTAGAGAATATTGGGCTATACACACCAGGGTTCTCTGTATAAGGCAGCTTCCTATCTATTAACACAAATTATCGAAACAAAGGCTTGCAACTCCCTGGCTTTGGGATTTCTCCACCCCAAAATGCAATAAATAAAAAGTTTAAAAATTAAGCTTTTAAAACCCTCCATTGATATTATTAGTGTGGGCTTTGAAAAAGCCAAATGGCTATGTTGTGATCAGGGTGCAGAGCCAAGGAAAGAATTCATTCTGCCCCCAGAAGACCACTGATCTAGCAGAGCAATCCAGTTGGCAGAGGTGGAGGGAGGCCAATTTATGGAGTAACAGTTTTAATCTGTTGGTGACTCTTTAGAGCAGTGGTACACTGAGGACTGCAAGGGAAGGGGTAGAATCTGAAATCTCCATTGTCAGCAGTGAAATCTTGATCCAGCTCAAAATATGCTCCCACTTAATTGGACAACTCTGTGTGAGTGTGTATCTATCTACCTGCCTCAATCTGTGTTGAGATTCCACCATTATAGGGGGGTTGGACTGGATAATCCTTGGAGGCCCTTCCAACTCTACAGTTCCATGATTCTGTGATCTATGTTAGTCAACTAAAAGTGTTTAATTGGCTTGGCCATCTGTTAGCTATTGCAGCTCTAATAATAAAATAAATAATGTTTGTTCTCTGCGGAATTGCAAGATATATAGATAGAGATATATAGACCGTTTTGAGAAAACATTGTTCTCGGGTTACTATTTGATGAGAAATGAGTTGAGATATTGGTTACAGTGATATCACGGTATTGTCATTTGAGGACATGCCAAGGAGTGTGTGCATACTTTTGTGTGCTTGAACAAACGCTATGCAAATACAGTGGTACCTTGTGGGGATGCAATAGAAAAATAGCACCCTTGTGCAAGATTGTGCAAGAGGAAGCATCTGCTGACTTGTTCCCCCACACGCCTGGGTCACTGTCGCGCTGCCTAACTGCAAAGCTTACGCGGCTGTCATGCTGTCTGGAGTTATGTCCTGGTAGAGAAGTTATTCTAAGAAATGCAAACCCTAGCTGTTTTCCACCCGAGTGCTACACGTGTATATGCAACATGATGTAATGTGCGCAAGGCTAATAAACATGCAAGGCTGCTGGGAGAGAGGGCTCACTCCTTGCTTAAACCTTCACCCATGACTCCTCGTCATTTTTCCTCCGCACCTGGTGGGCTGGTTCCCCGACAGTACCTCGGGTTACAGACGCTTCAGGTTATAGACTCCACTAATGCAGAAATAGTACCTCGGGTTAAGAACTTTGCTTCAGCATGAGAACAGAAATCGTGTGGCAGCAGTGGGAGGCCCCATTAGCTAAAGTGGTACCTCAGGTTAAGAACAGTTTCAGGTTAAGAATGGACCTCCAGAACGAATTAAGTTCTTCACCAGAGGTACCACTGTATATCAATATAAACTATCCAGGACTAGCAACAACAATGCAATAGGAAGATTGGACCATTCACACAGTGTCAGATATCTGGTTGCAGTTGATGCACAAGCTTAGTGAATATTAGTGCAATGTATGTGACGCAGGTGGTGCTGTTTTCTAAACCACAGAGCCTAGGACTTGCTGATCAGAAGGTTGGCGGTTCGAATCCCTGTGACGGGGTGAGCTCCTGTTGCTAGGTCCCTGCTCCTGCCAACCTAGCAGTTCAAAAGCACATCAGAGTGCAAGTAGATAAATAGGTATCGCTCCGGCAGGAAGGTAAACGGCGTTTCTGTGCACTGCTTTGGTTCGCCAGAAGCAGCTTAGTCATTCTGGCCACATGACCTGGAAGCTATCAGCAGACAAATGCCGGCTCCTTGGCCTATAGAGTGAGATCAGCGCCGCAACCCCAGAGTCGTCCGTGACAACCTAACGGTCAGGGATACCTTTACCTTTATCTTTATGTGACCGAGGTAACTGATGACTATAGTATAAGAGAGCATATATGATGCATGATAACGTTTATGTTTTGAAACTGTGTACTGAAAACAACCGTTTCAACTCAGATGTATAAATTTTGCACATGTTGGGTATAATTTGTAAAATTATAACTTTGGATACTTTCACAGAACAGGGCAGCTACAATTGAAATTCATATTTCTTAAAACGTTCACTTAACAAAATCTATCCACAGCATCCATTAATTGATTAATTCTGCTGAATGAAAAATAGAGTTTTTGTTTATTTCTTTATTTAAAGATTTATAAATGGTTTCCTAGGCAATATTTCCAAAGTAGTGTACAGCACTGAAAAAATATTAACAGTGTTCTTTTTAAAAAGAGATGGAGAAAAGTGAACAACTGATTAAGAGGGCCACACATCACAGTAATCTGTTATTTTATGTTCTGATTGTCTAAATTACTAAATTACCCAGATTTCCAGCTCAAAATGTGGTGTAAAATAAATTTTGTTAACTGTTTATGTAATTTGCCTAAGCTAATTTTATGTTTGCTTCAAAAGTTGGTTAATGGTGTGTTTGTGTTGATATCTGATTACGGAGGCGTGTAGGGTCCTCTTACTTAATCTCTTACTTGCATTTTTAAAAAGTAGACCCTAAAAAAGTTTACATGATGGGATTAGTTTCTAGAGGTGCTTTGATGAAAATGTGCTACATATTTTTACAATAAAATGGCATTTTCTCATGTGAAACTCTCCCCCACTCCCCACCCCTGGTATCCTGTAACTTTATTTTTCTTGCTCCACAGAATGAAAGTTACCAACACTGGACAGACGCAACAAAATGTACTTACTTAGTCCTACATTTCACAGGACACCATTCTTATTTTTTTATTTATTTTTTGCTCTTTTCTCCCCCCCAGTTTCCATTGCGAGACGAGTACAGGACCCATTAGCTGAGCTAGTGAAAATTGAGCCCAAACACATTGGAGTTGGAATGTACCAGGTAAGGCAGTGCAGATCATTTTAATCTAAGTATAATCCAACCTGATATGAAGGAACACTGAAACAGTGCTTGGTAATTAAGTGTCAACTAGTTATATGTCTGCTTTAAAAGATTTGTGGAATGGTAATAAATATTTATAAGTCCTGGTGCAGGTTTTTTCTTTAAAAATTCTCTGGCTTTAACGATTGCGACTGAGACTTAGCGATGGCTGCAGCCAGATTTATTGTCTATTAAAAACATCAGATCAGGCTGGTAACCTGATCTGCAAAGCCTTCTCTCTTTCACATTGCTACAACAATGGGTTGGGTTTTTTTTAAGCCCTCTTGGGAAAACACTATAAGATATTGATTCTCCACTCAGAGGCTATTGGCCTATATCCTTGTCTATGACATTTCTTCAGCTATTTGATCCGGGAGCCTTTATTCCCCATACCTTTAAAATTAATTAAATATGAAGTGGAAACATTTTAATGATTAAAAAATACATTTGAGCAAATACGTATGTTAGCATATGGTGGAAATTTCCGTATTTTTGAAATTGGCAGTGGTGTAAATAGTATGTGGCCATGAACATGTAATCCGTTGCAATGAAAATCATTTTCGAAACTGTAAATCTGATGTTTTTTTCCCTTCACGGGGGGGGGGGGGGCATCCAATGTAGTGTGGAAAGTGGCATGGGGGTTGCAGGAAGAAACACTGGAAATAGTATTTACTTCTTTTACAGTAGCTTTAGTGGTCACTGGTGGTTCAAAAGCAGAAGAGCAGCTGTGGTTTTTAGCCACAATACTAAACAACAAAAATTCTATCAACTTGTTTGTGGGTGCTAGGTTATACTAGGCCTTCAAAAATGTCCAGACTTCAGGAAGTGAATCTCATATTTGCTAGATCCTTCTCACCAAGTTGACACTGTTAAGGAGGCAGTTCGTCAAACTTAAGAGTTCTCCTAAATATTTGAGAGTCAGGTGCACTGATTGTTCGTCTATACATTGCTTGATTGTAAAAGCAGAAAAACAAAACCCTCAAATCAGTTTACAAAAAGATAAAACAATATCAAGGTGGGATCACAACCATACTTAAAAGCATACAAAAGTTAAAATACTAAAAAAAGAAAATACTATTAATTACCAGATGCTTGGAACCCACATGGCTTCTGTTGATTCATGTTCTGATCATTGATGTTTCTCCACAAAGCTAGAAAAAAGCAAACATCTCAAGCTTATCAGAGAGCACAAATTAAAACATTTCGAAAAGGAATTGTGTCCAAGCACATTTTTTAGAAGTGAGTTTAGAAACCAAACATTGGAGGGGAGCCTTGGTTGCTGTTGTTGTTTTTAAATCTTGGTCTCAATTTATGATCAAAATAATTTGGCAGCATTCCTAGTGAGGGCATATAAATCAAAGGAGTGGAGGGCCTCACATATGTGATCTGTTGTTGCTGCCACTAGATCAAACATTGGCATGAGCCCCCTTGAGAGCACTGTCTGGTGTTTCAAAGGCTATACAGGCCTGCTGAGGAGACCAGGTACCGAAATTAATACCCCGGCGTGGGCGAGATGACAAGTGTGTCTTGCCGGTTCCTCCCTGCTCCTCCAGTGACAGCAGAGAGTAGACAATACCTTTAGGTAGACAAAACCTCTTGTCAGAAGTTTTTAAGTGAAAATATCACCCCAGAAGGTATATAAGATGCATGCTCAGTGATGTAAAGGAATTCTGAATCACCAGAGCATTCAGTGCCACTTAGGGAGACAAATTGTTCAACTTGTGTGTCAAAAGTGTTATTATCCTTCGGCAACAGAACAAGTCTAAGGGGAGCGGATTAAATTTTTGTGACTTTTCTTCCTTTAAGCGAACATAGTTGTTTGTTTTCAGCTGAACAGCTGAAGGAATCATAGAATCATAGAATCATAGAGTTGGAAGAGACCACAAGGGCCATCGAGTCCAACCCCCTGCCAAGCAGGAAACACCATCAGAGCACTCCTGACATATGGTTGTCAAGCCTCTGCTTGAAGAGGAGGAAGAGGAAGACCTTTGGGATTAAGTCCACCCAGGGGTAAAAGTAAACACACTCGGCTAATAGTTGCTCTGTGGTAACAAAGTGCCAGCATTACCCCAGTTCAATGGGTTGAGACTTCTGTGAGGTGGAGTCACAGCGCAGTCTTCTCCTACCTAGCCCAGGATTTCTTATGTTGCAGAGGCCCTTATGTTTCTTTAGAGCAGAAAAGATTAGCCCTGTACTGGATCCTTTTCCACATATTTAACATTAGTAAAAAAATATGCACCATTTTGACGTTGCAGATTTTATTGACCAGCCGTATTTGCGAACGTAGCTTAAAAAAAAAATCATTTCAGTAATAAATTTCTCCTTGTTCTACACTCTGAAATCTTCTCTCCTTAACACATTTGGGAAATTAACATCCTTTAAGCATATGAGAGATAATGTGTATAGTTTTTCAAGCCCCCAGAAGGGAAGCATACTTGGTTCCAGATGTAACTGCAGCATTTTGTGTCAAATAAAATCTGCGAATAATGCTTTTATATGCAGACTCCTTAAGGGAAAACAGTTGAACTAATTTCTCCCCCTAGTTTCCATGTATTGCTCCAGGGTCCTGATCAAAGAAGGATTTTATAAAGTATAATTGGAATACCTAATGTGAAGTTTAAATACAATGCGGCTAACGCCATGCCTTCTCCTCTTGCCCTCGTTCTGGCCTTCTCCTCTTCCCTTGGTGGTTTAATGTGTAGCGGGTTTCTCCCCCACCCCCTTTCCTTTTTCCAAAATGAAACTGGATATTTTACAGTCAAGCTTTTTGGTAACTTAAAAAAAAATAAAAAAATCAAGATTGACAGAAAGGGGGCTTGAGACCATTTTCTTAAAATAACCTATTGGAAGTTGAGGGAACGCTGTTTCACGAAGGGTCGCTTCCCCTTTAATTGACAGTGGGAGATTTCCTTTAATAATCTCAAGTGTCCCGTCGGTATTGCTGTCATATGAATCTAGGCTGGGTTTTAAAGTTTTTGCACCTAATTCTTTCGACATTTAGTGCCATGAATAGGCCCATTAAATTGTAGCAGGGTCTTCTCAGTTGGATCCCATGGGGAAGCCAACCGTTCTCCGCTGCTGGCAAGCAGAGTGGATGTTTTTCTATCTGCTCTTGGTATGCACTTTTTATGCTTGGGCCAAGCCCAATGATCAGTGTAAGCAGTCAGGCTTTGTTGAAAGGGAATATCGGGATCCCTCTCGTGATACGTTGTGGGACTGACTGCATAACAGCGCTCATGGTTAAGTGAATTCCACTTTAGCAGCTGTTCAAAAAGGTTCTATCACGCAAGTTGTGACCCTCTTAAGAATGCACACTGGGGAAAGGAACTTATGGCACTACAGGATGAGAAGCCTATCTCAGAAGACACTTCTATATTTTTGAATTATGTGGGCTTTGAGTTCTCCTGCCTTTGGGGTGAGACAGGTGGTTTCTGAAGAGACGGCCTTTTCTGTGTTGGCAACCTGGCCTTGAAACTCCTTGCCTAGGAGAGTTTCCATTTATAGAAAATGGAAACTTCTGAACACCCATAATTTTTAATTATGGAGAGGACATATGTTTATTACATGATATCAGTTTCAGTGGGTTTACACTGAACTTCACTTCAAATGTTTTCCACTTTGATAAGTACAAATCTGAGATAAGATGTGGAGCTTTCAAAAACTAAAAGTACAGCTTTCCACATTTGAGGAAGTTTTAACAAACACTCTTTTCACACAAAATAATCACATGGTCGAAATTTTAGTATCAGTGAATAGGAATCTATTAGGAGGATATGAATTTTCCAACCTTTAGAGATTTCCACACAATATGGCAGCTTTTCAAGGTTAGATGCTTCCCTCTAAAAGACCCATATACTAAAAATCTTGTGCTTTAAGGATCGAGGGCAGATGTGTATGTTTACTCCGCATACACAAACCCATAGATATAATAGATACTCAGTGTCTTTCATCTTTACAACTTACTGCTGTTTTACACTTGAATGCAAAGATGTACATAGATTCCCTGTGTTTACTTCAGTAGTCCTGGATTGTGTGTGTGTAACTGATAGAAACTATGTGTATAGATGTGTTTTTCCACTTAGTGCTTAGAAATGTATATATGAATAGGACTGCAGGGTATTTCAGGTACAATAGAAGGCTGGTGTCTTGAGACAGTTGCTTGCAAAAAGTGATTTTGAGGGATGATGTGCCGCTGAGTGATTTTTAAACCTCTGAGGTGTGATTATGTCATAACAACTATAACTTCTGGACTTGCTTTATTACTTTTATTAAAACAAATATGTATGAAGGGACTTTGTATTCTTTTCGTGTGTGTGATGAGGGAAATGAGGTGGTTAATTTATGAGGTGAACAGAACTTCCAGAGAGCAGAGTGCCATTTGCTTAGATGTGCTTAAACCACACATTTTGCAGGGAAACAATTGTTCAGTGGTCTGATTTGTGGGGTTTTGCTGTCAACGTTAAACTGTGCAGTCCCTCCCCTTCCAAACGGCTATTTTACATTTTTGCCCCTTTGTCCCAAAGTAATTGGTCTTCTGTCTTTTAACAAAGTGGCATTATATCAAATCATAATATTAGTGGTGGTCACCCACTCTTAACACCTTTCTGAGTGCAGGATGCAACTCCAGCATCTATGAAATGACCGTCAAGCTACTGCTTAACTCAGGCTTCCTCAACCTCAGCCCTCCAGATGTTTTGAGACTACAATTCCCATCATCCCTGACCACTGGTCCTGCTAGCTAGGGATCATGGGAATTGTAGGCCAAAAACATCTGGAGGGCCGAGGCTGAGGACGCCTGGCTTAACTACTTCAGTGAATATATAATAAAAGTTATATCTGAGGTTTGTCTGTTTTGGTTATTTCTTAATCAGTCTACTTGTCCTTACATTGAATACAATACACGTGCTTACATGAACATTTTGAGAACATTTAAAATCGTACCTGGAATCACTAGTGAATACTAAAAAAAAAAATTATGTAGGAAGGAGCAGGATCCCAAATACCCACTTAGACTCAACTAAAACAATGGGCAAACTGGTCTATATCACTTTTGATTGTAGTTACCTATATCTCTATTCTGTTTCCACATTAATCCACAGGTTGGTTGTTTTTTTTAAAAGTTTGCTTAGAATACAGATTTAGGGTGCAATGATATGGTCTTTGGGAGGATGTCCCAGGGGCAATAGAATAGATCAGAATTACCCCTCTGCTGTTAAGAGACAGAGTTCTGAATCTGGGAAGGTTGATCTGATGTCAGTCAGAGCCTCCTTCTCCATAGATGACAGTGCTCCAAATTAGCACAGAGTCTCTTGTTCCATTTACGCAATGATTTACCCTTGTGCAACAGAACTTATCCCCTTCCTCCTCCTAAATCTTTTATTGGGGTTTCCCCAACCACCCAGAGCATTTTGGGGGGGGTATGCGCAGGGGGAGGATGGGGGGAGAATTCCATTGTGCAAGCTCAAATCCTTGCGCTAATGGAATTAGGGCATCGGGCACCGCCCTTGAGAGCCAGTGGTTATAGTGGTTAAGAGCGGTAGACTCGTAATCTGATGAACCGAGTTCGCATCCCTGCTTCTCCACATGCAGCTGCTGGGTGATCTTGGGCTAGTCACACTTCTCTGAAGTCTCTCAGCCCCACTCACCTCACAGAGTGTTTGTTGTGGGGGAGGAAAGGAAAGGAGATTGTTAGCCGCTTTGAGACTCCTTTGGGTAGTGATAAAGCGGGATATCAAATCCAAACTCCTCCTCCTCCTCCTCCTCCTCTTCTTCTTCTTCTTCTTTGTGATGGCAACAGTTCCTTTGACAACCTGGCCCAGTGAATGTTGGCATTCTGATGTTGGTAGGGCGAAAAAGGGGACATCCCAGATGGCAGGTTGGATCCAAAGCTATCCCTGACATTCCTCTAAATGGGGGGGGGGGAATAGACACACTTCTGAGCATGTCTGTAAGTCTTTCCACCCCATTGTTTCTAGTGAGACAGAAAATAAAACGTAAGGTTGTTGTTTTTTTAAAAAAGGTTTCTTACTGACAGAACCTGAGAAAAGAACACAAAGCAAGGCATTGGATTTCACCTTAATATTTCTTATCCATGTTAGGATTGTAATGCTAAAAACCATGTTGTGCCTCCCTAATTGGAGGCGGTTTGCTTCTGAATACCACTTGCTGGAAACAACAGTAAACCCATTGCGCTCAGGTCCTGTTTGCAGGCTTCCCATAAGCATTAGGCTGGTCACTGTGAAAACAGAATGCTTAACTTGAGCAGGAGTCAGCAACCTTTTTCAGCCATGGGCCTGTGGTGGGCCGGACTATATATATATTTTTTGGGAGGGATGAACAAATTCCTATGCCCCACAAATAACCCAGAGATGCATTTTAAATAAAAAGACACATTCTACTCATGTAAAAACACGCTGATTCCTGGAGTGTCCATGGGCCGGATTAAGAAGGCGATTGGGCTGCATCCGGCCCCCGGGCCTTAGGTTTCCTACCCCTGAACTAGAGGGACAGCAGGGCTCTTTGCACATTCTTAAGATAGAATTTGCTACTTTAGCTGTGAGCATCTCTTGCATCCATGCACCAAATTCCCTGCTCCAGTAATCTGCTTCTTCCCTTCTTATACACTGCTGGGCTATACAAACTAGATGGGCCTTTGGCCTGGTCCAGCATGACTCTCTTATGTTCCTATACATTCAAATAGCCGAGAATCTGGTTTCAGCCTTCAAATAAGTGTGAAATCTGCTAGACTGTTAAGTTCTAATACATGCATCAGTCCAACATTACATATAAGAATTACATTATACGTAGGAATTTTGAAAGTTAAAATTTGTCAAGCATCCCTCCCTACTCATATAAAAGGGCTTGTCTTGTGCTTGGTTTGGTACAATTTTTTTTTACTGTATTTTTTTCAACAGCTGACCCCCAAGTCATAACAAAATCTGTTTCTTTCCTTTCATTCAACAGTGTAACACGGTTGCTTTTCTCTCTCTTTATAACTGGTTGTAAATTTTTTTGTTGTAGTGTCTATTTTTCTACGATTGTACAATTCTTTTTTAAAAAAAAAAATGTTCCAGAAGCAGAAAATCAACTCTGAGGCCCATTGGGCTCCTAGAACTAGCTAAACAATTATTTTGATGCTGGCTGAGGTTTTAAAACTCCTTGAAACTTTTGCGAAGCTGTATAATTTAGCATGAAAAAGTTACCAAGATTATTTTAAAAACTTCTTTAATCTTTTTGTTTCTCTACTGTTACCAATTTTAATCAATATTCCACTTCATCTTGTGACTTTAGCAACATAGTTTCATGCAGTCAATATTTTAAAAAAGGATTGTGTTCTTCTCTTTTCTGTTTTCTATAACAGATATGTATATAAAGCATGCATTTTTGGTTGTGTTTTACAATTTCATACTTTCTAGATTTTATCCGTCTAACAACTTTTTTGCAACTGCTCTCCCCCGCAAAGCAACACTCTTGTTATAGAAACTAATATCTTGTTTTATTATACAGTGATTATTATCTTTGACCTTTATTTTTGGATCACCAACAAAAATATACACTTTTTTCTATGTCAGTCATTGTCTAAAATTTCATCTTTGTTCTGCTTTCCATTACATGCCATGAATTATATGAAATTAAATTAATCGCTACTCTAAACAAAAATTAAATGTGCCGTAATCCAGAGTTACGTTGTTTGCTTTTACAACTGTAAGTCATAAGTAATTAATTTTCCTTGGAAAATTAATTCACTTACCATTCCCAGTAGCATCATATGTTGACACAGGATTATAGATAGTTTAATGTTTTTCTTCAGCAAGTTGGCCTCAACTTTGGAAGACCTTAAATCAAAACAAATTCAAATTTACTCAACTGCATACATTCAGGGTTATTTAAGACGAATGTTGTCTTTATTGCTGTCATCCAGATGATGATTCGAAAACTGCATTCAAACCTTTGCAAAAATCATATGCCTGCGGACAGTTTGCCAATTTCTTCTTTTTGTTTTGTTTCACATTTCCTCCAATGTTAAGTTCAACCAAGGTTGACCACTACAAGACTAAACAAGGAAACTCACCAAAACTTCAGCCTCAGGATTTTTGAGAAGTGTGATAAAAACTTAAATGTTTGGCTTGTTTTGGAGGGGATTTGTGTTAAGCTGGCAGAGGTATGCCCATTTTATGTTACATGTTGGACCCAAAGGTTTCCTTTCTTCCATAGAAAGATCTTGCTGTGTTGAAAGAAGATGCCTTCTGTTGGAAGAAGGTAACCCCTGAATATAACCCATTGCCTTGTGTTTTTCATTGGGGGTTTTTCCCCACGTGCTGCCATTCTAATACCGTGGATTATAAAAGTAAATTGAGCAAGTAATTTTGGAAAAGAACCTTTTAAATGAATAAATAAATAAATTCAAAGAAATGAATGATTTAAATCAGGCATAGGCAAACTCGGACATCCATACGTTTTGGGACTACAACTCCCATCATCCCTAGCTAACAGGACCAGTGGTCAGGGATGATGGGAGTTGTAGTCCCAAAACATCTATGCCCGATTTAAATCATTCCAACAATGAATGTCAGTGATTCCAATAAGAACTATTTCAGAACACAAGGGGAACAACTTGCATATACTTAGCATATAGAGTTAACATGCTCACTATACAAATGTACATGGTGGACCTTAGGCCTTCTACTAACTAGCAGTTTTTTCCTTTGGTATCACTTTCATTTTACAATGAGATTCCAGGCTGCATACAACAAAGTAGTTTTGTTAGCACAATAATTTCTGTTTGTGCAGTGGGAGTTCACATTTCTTCCCTTGTGACCCTGAAGTCTCCTTAAATCTGCTCTGGAGGGTGGTGGGAAACCCCAGAAAAGATTTGGAGGACTCAGGAAGAAGTTATGGATATGCACAGTCCTTGGGCTAACAAAACAATGTTGTTGCGATACTGTGTTTTAGAGATATGTGCATGCATGCACACACACACACACACACACACAATCGTGATCATCCTGTGATCATCATCTTTAGCTGTCCCTTGGGATCCCTTCCAACTCAACAATTCCAAGATTCTATGTTGTGAATCACATGAGCAAAAGTTTCCCTTTCCATGGCTTAACAGAAAAGCCAGAAAGATGCAACTGATAATACAGTGAGGGGGGAAAGTATTTGATCCCCTGCTAAATTTGCCCGTTTGCCCTCTGACGAAGAAATGACCAGTCCATAATTTTAATTATAGGTTTATTGTAGCTGTGAGAGACAGAATAACAACAGGAAAACCCCCCAAAACCCAGAAGACAAAAGTCCGAGATTGATGTGCATTATAATGAGTGAAATAAGTATTTGATCCCCTATCAACCAGCCAGATGTCAGGCTACCTGGTATCTTTACTGTATGTAACGAGCTGAGATTAGAACCAATAATCTGATTAGGAGTTAAAGGCAAACTGTGATGATAGCAAAGCCTGGAAGGGAGTGGGAGGTCTCTGTCTCTGTAAAATAACTTAAGTGACTTGTAAACAAATTGAAAACCAAGAAATAAAAGGGAACGTTTTTTGCTAAAGGTCCCCTGAGTTAATTATTCCAGGTGATCAGAAGAAGTGGTTACTTACAAGCCTGGTTAATATAAAAGGCTCCTATAATGGGGTTAGATATCACGATACACATTTAAAGTGTGGTAGGCTTTTTGACCTTTAGTGTCCATTAAAATATATTTTTTAGGAGGGTGTATATTAAGACCTACATTAAATATACACCCTGAGGCCATAATACTTTTTTAAAAAAAGAAAAAGCCAAGCTTTATGATGCTACTGTTTTGTTAAAGTTCTCCTCCCAGTTTATTGAATCTTGATTGCCAGTGTAAGGATTTTGTGCCTTAACAGTAAAATTTTATACTGGAATGAAATTGGATTTTTTTTGCCTCCGCCCCTCTCCGCCCCAAATGAATAAATAGCAAGACCTTGATTAGTAACCCCCTGCATTCATGCAAAACGCAACCACCAATTCACAAAGGCACATTTATAACTTAAGCCTTGGCTTGTTTGAACTGTAACACTGCCGCCACTGGAGTTTCACCTCGGAGACTTAAATAAATATAAATAAACTAAAGTAATAAACACTATACGTTTTATGGAGCTGTGTGAACCTGAAAAAGATTTCTCCAGGCTAACAACCTCTTGGCAAACTCAAAGAAAAAGAAAGAAAGAAAAATAATTTGATTCACTTGCATCTTGAGGTCCCGGGTAACCAGCTAGCATGAATGGTGAAAATAAAGGCCTTGCACTACTTTTTATAATGTTCTGAGCATATAGAAATACTCCATGAATAATCCTTTTGAGAGTAATGCATAATACATTGATAATATGGAAGTCTAAAAGCACGGCAGAAAGAACAGAGGGTGATACAGCGTATGCCTTACAGCAAATATATCTAGGCTAGGCTGGTTAGTGTTTGAAGTTTGGAGAAGAGAATCGGCCCTATCAGTAGGCAGAGTGTGGTGGCAGTAGATGTTGGGAAGCAAGGGAAAGGAGTGAGGTTTTGGAGGACAAAACTGCCTGTGCATCAGTGACTGCCCTGTGGCCCGTCATTGAGTCTGCGGCCCTCAACTGCACTGTCTTGTCCTAGGGTTGAAGTAAGATTCAGAGTCCTGTTTGCACATGGATTTTTTGGGGAGGGAAATGACATCTACAGGCAGAAACATGTCTTGTGGTGGCTCTGCAGAATAAAAATTATTTCAGACAACTCAAAGAAAGCTTGAAACATGATTTCACCTGTTGATTCAGGAAGTGTGAATTTGCTGGATGTGCAGTAAAAAGTGAACTGAAACAAATTTCTCTCCAGTCACGGCTGGCCAAAATACTGTCTGCTGGATTGGGGGGGGGGGGCAGGTGTTGGTCCTTGAGCAGGTTAAGGAAGGCCTCTGGAAACCAATTTATGATCTTCATATTCACTCCTGTGAGTGACTTTAATGCCTCAGTACCTGTAGAAAACTTGTGTGAATCTGGTGTGTGTATAAATTGCTTCCCTCTGAATCACTGAGTTGCAATGGACATCTGATTTAAAGCCTCAAACCTTGTTATTTTTGACAATCCGATACGATATACAAGATTTCAGCCATGTTTTCTTTTTAGCTAAAATGTTTCTCAGGCACTGAAAAAACCTAAATATAAAGATTCTATGGCTGACTTGGAGAAACAAATTCTGTTGCACTTGGGACTTTGTAGACTGATCTAAACCCCAAAAAGAGAAGGAAATAGTGTTTTTTAAAAATCTCCCTGTTTTAAAGATGGTAGCTGCTACTTGATTCTTGGTGTTTCCCTGGTAGCACTGTTACAGTATAATTCTTTTTGATTTAATAAACGTGATTTTCACCTTGCTCCCTGTTCCTCTTCTAATTTTTTTCATAAACGTCTTAATAATTTTCATAACAATTTCATAACAATACTTTTAAATAACAACAACAACAACAACAACAAATAATAATAATAATAATAATAATAATAATAATAATAAATGATACTAATAATAATAAATGATAATAATAATAATAATAAATGATAATAATAATAATGCCTGGCATTGGAAATGCATGTAGCACTTCCAAGTGTTCAGAGTACTTAACACTCATTTTTCTGGTTGTAAACCTTACAGAAATCCTTGGAGTCACAAGATGGCTAACCGTTGGCCCTCCAGATGTTGCTGGACTACAATTCCCATAATCCTTAACCATTGGCCAGACTTACTGAGGCTGGTTGGAGTCCAACAATGCCTATTGGAGGACCACAGGCTAATCACCCATACTTTAAAGAAGGTCCATATCTCATCTCCCCCATTTTGCAGGTCACGGAGGGACTGTCGAGTCTGAGAGAGAGACTATGGCAGTGATGGTCAAACTTGGCCCGCCAGCTGTTTTGGGACTACAATTCCCATCATCCCAGACCACTGGTCCTGTTCGCTAGGGATGATGGGAGTTGTAGTCCCAAAACAGCTGGAGGGCCAAGTTTGGCCATCACTGACCTATGGGCACTTAGGCTGCAGTTCTATACATCGAATCATAGAATTGTAGCGTTGGAAGCGACCCTGAGGATCATCTAGTCCAACCCCCTTCAGTGCAGGAATATTCAGCTCTCCCATACAGGGACTGAACTTGCAAACTTGGCATTATCAGCACCATGCTCAACCAGCTGAGCTATCCAGACTGATATGTTTACTCAGAAGTGACTGTATTGATGGGGCTTACCCCCAGGTTAAGTTAAATGGGGCTTACACCCGGGTAAATATATTCATGCCAGAGGCGAGTTTTGAACCAGGAAAGTTCTGAGTCACAGCTTCATATGTTAGCTGCTAATTTACATCACTCTCTGTGTGCTTGAAACTCCTATTGTTCTAGGCGCATTTTGCGATGGGGAATTTCAGTGGTGCGAGAGGTTTCTGAGCTCTGGGCACAGTACTGCGCCTAAGATTTCAGATTAAAACTGCAGAGTGGAAGGAAAGGAGGACCTTTTTCTGCTTCTCTACTTCCAGCTACTCTCTGAAGACTGGAGAAGAGACTTTCTTAAGAATATTAGGGGGGTGAAGGACTAGACCGTGTGAAAAATAAACATAATATTTTAGCTGCAGTGCATTCATTTTTAACTTTGTATTCTTGTTATAAAAATGCATGCGTAGACGTTCCATTGGTGCGCCCATAACCTAGGGTTAAGGTGTCATTTAGCTCCTAGCCTTCATATCACAGTTTCTAACACTGCTCTGTCTCTCTCTCTTTGTGAACAGGGTTTCTTTTTTCTTTTCAACTATTACATTCAACAGTAAACTCAAACTCACAGGTCTTCTACAGATTTTTAAATAGGATTTTAGGATTTTATGTATTTATTTATTTATTTGGTTATTCCAGACAAGTAGAAAAAAGAGAGAGAAGCATAACAATAGATACAAATCTGGGTTTTTATGGAACGACACAGATTTGCAAACCAAATCTGGACTGCAAGGCAGTGATTTGGCAATCACTTCTGAAATAAACAATGGCGCTGTAAACTCCCGATAGAAGGAAAACTCAGAAGAAAAATGAACAAATAGCGTACAGTGTCCATTAATGTAAACGTTTGCCTCTGCATGGGCCACCAAGAAGTCTGCGGTGATTGACAGCCATCCTGGTTGGGTATTCCTCCCCCCGCCCTTTTCTGCGGCAGCACTGAAGTCAGTCAAAGTATATAGACAAAGCTAAGTGAATACCAGTTTCCCCAGTACAGGGGCTATTTTTTTAGGAAGTCTAACTGAAACCAGATGTTTAGCCTAGACTTAGAGTTCCTTGCTGCCAAGCATCTCATCAGAGGTCAGAGTTCTGGGCTCAGGGCTCTGCTAGAATTCTTTCACAAATTGCTATTCGGTGAGGTTTTAATCCTAATGGAAAGAATAATGTGCTTGTAAAATCTGCAGTTATTACAAACACAGTATACATATTGTGGACTTCAAATGACTACATATTTCATTCCCATAAACAGGGAATGCAGATGAATGCCGTGTGTAATAGCTTTAGACATCCAAACTTAAACCGAGTAGAGAGTTTATACTACTGTTAACCATTTGCATTCTTAACACCCCTGTAAATGGAATAGTAATCTTGGCTTATGGTTGCTAACTCCCAACATTTTAAGAAAGGAAAGAGGGAGGGAGTAAGAGTGCCTTTCAATGTTATTTCTTGAGAGAAGTATATATAATAAAATATTTGTTTACAAAAAAGAATGCATTTATAGTAATCAGATAGGCAGCTTTCCATAGATAAAGTGCTTGCCAGTCTGCAGTTTTTTATTACCGGTACGTCATGTTTGCACAGTTACGTTGAACTCTAATTTTACCAATACAGACAAGTGCTTGGTTTCCATCATATGCAAATTAGTAGCCTTTAAAGGCAAAACAAAAGGTGATAGTTACAAAAGTAACTGCAGAAAATTTTGTGTGTAAGCCAGTAGTTGTGTACATATTATTATTGGTACTGTTTATATGGGGGATTGCCGGAATAAATATCAACAACCTCAGATATGCAGATGACACAACCTTGATGGCAGAAAGTGAGGAGGAATTAAAGAACCTTTTAATGAGGGTGAAAGAGGAGAGCGCAAAATATGGTTTGAAGCTCAACATCAAAAAAACTAAGATCATGGCCGTTGGGCCCATCACCTCCTGGCAAATAGAAGGTGACGAAATGGAGGCAGTGAGAGATTTTACTTTCTTGGGCTCCATGATCACTGCAGATGGTGACAGCAGTCACGAAATTAAAAGACGCCTGCTTCTTGGGAGAAAAGCAATGACAAACCAAGACAGCATCTTAAAAAGCAGAGACATCACCTTGCCAACAAAGGTCCGTATAGTTCAAGCTATGGTTTTCCCAGTAGTGATGTATGGAAGTGAGAGCTGGACCATGAAGAAGGCCGATCGCCGAAGAATGGATGCTTTTGAATTATGGTGCTGGAGGAGACTCTTGAGAGTCCCGTGGACTGCAAGAAGATCAAACCTCTCCATTCTGAAGGAAATGAGCCCTGAGTGCTCACTGGAAGGACAGATCGTGAAGCTGAGGCTCCAATACTTTGGCCACCTCATGAGAAGAGAAGAACCCCTGGAAAAGACCCTGATGTTGGGAAAGATGGAGGGCACAAGGAGAAGGGGACGACAGAGGACAAGATGGTTGGACAGTGTTCTCAAAACTACCAGCATGAGTTTGACCAAACTTCGGGAGGCAGTGGAAGACAGGAGTGCCTGGTGTGCTCTGGTCCATGGGGTCATGAAGAGTCGGACACGACTAAACGACTAAACGACTAAACGACTAAATAACAACAACATATGGGGTGGGGTAGGAAAACTTTGGATTCCACATGTTGTTAGACTGCAACTCTCATGAGTGTTGGCTTAGACATGGGAAATCCGGTAGAAATTGTAAAACAAGTTAGCAAAATAAGTAACATAATTTGACAGAATGCTAATCATCAACATTTACAAATTTGGGGGTATACTTCAGTGTAAAATATTGCAGGTTTTTTATATATACAATGTACCCAAAGCCTTGGATGTTTGAACTTCTATGCAGGGATGCCATCATGCTTGAATGGGTTGTGGCATAGTGCTGCTACCAGGCCCCTGGCACCTGCTGCCACTTGGGCCCCCTCATGACACTGTAGCTTCCCGTCACTCATCTGCTGCCCCTGGATGCCAGGACTTTAGATGGCATCTGGATGTCTCTTCCGTCATCTTTCTTGCTGTTCCATCAGCCATGTTCTGTCTTGCTTGTCTAGCCTAAAAGATAAAGGTAAAGGTAAAGGTACCCCTGCCCGTACGGGCCAGTCGTGTCCGACTCTAGGGTTGTGCGCCCATCTCACTTAAGAGGCCGGGGGCCAGCGCTGTCCGGAGGCACTTCCGGGTCACGTGGCCAGCGTGACGAAGCTGCTCTGGTGAGCCAGCACCAGCGCAGCACACGGAAACGCTGTTTACCTTCCCGCTATAAAGCGGTACCTATTTATCTACTTGCACTTAGGGGTGCTTTCGAACTGCTAGGTGGGCAGGAGCTGGGAGTGAAAGATGGGAGCTCACCCCGCCGCGGGGATTCGAACCGCCGACCATGCGATCAGCAAGCTCTAGGCGCTGAGGTTTTACCCACAGCGCCACCCGCGTCCCATGCTTGTCTAGCCTAGGCTTGTCTAGCCTAGGCTTGTCTAGCCTAGGATATGGCAAATCCAAGGCCCCAAACCATAATGCTGTGTGCATTTGGGCCCAGCTAGTGATATATGGAAGTGAGAGCTGGACCATAAAGAAGGTTGATCGCCGAAGAATGGATGCTTTTGAATTATGGTGCTGGAGGAGACTCTTGAGAGTCCCATGGACTGCAAGAAGATCAAACCTATCCATTCTTAAGGAAATCGGCCCTGAGTGCTCACTGGAAGGACAGAACCTGAAGCTTAGGCTCCAATACTTTGGCCACCTCATGAGAAGAGAAGACCCCCTGGAAAAGACCCAGATGCTGGGAAAGATTGAAGGCACAAGGAGAAGGGGACGGCAGAGGACGAGATGGTTGGACAGTGTTCTCAAAGCTACCAACATGAGTTTGACCAAACTGTGAGAGGCAGTGGAAAACAGGAGTGCCTGGCGTGCTCTGGTCCATGGGGTCACGAAGAGTCGGACATGACTAAACGACTAAACAACAACAACAACTATCTTGAACCCTGTGCCCTGAAGTAGCCTCCTCCAACCTGCTGCCTTCCATGTTGACTGGAGGGTGGTGAAAATTGTGACCCAAAACATCTGGATGGCTCCATGTCGGCAAAGACTGATTTGAGGAAAATAAGTTAGTAGCTTTATCCCTTTCGTACCATGACTGTTCTTTAGAGGGGAGAGCTCTGGGCACCTGAATTCAGCTATAAGCTGCTTTTGGATACAGAAAGCATCCACCCCACCCCATTTCAACAACAGGGATTCTCCCCATCTGTCTCTGCTTGAAGGCCTTCCCTTTTAGGGTTGGCTTTTTAGGGGAATCGGATGTGAACGGAAAAACATGAAATTCATATTACATGACCAGGGCTCTGCTCACTGTACTTAGAATCTATCCCAATGAGTTGATATTTATAAATTCTGCCTTTATAATACATTTAGCTCACAGCTTGCACACATTTAGCTTTACGCTCATGGCAAACAAAAACAAAAGGGGGGAGGCAGAAAAGGGGCAGGGTTATGAGGAATGACATTGGCAATCCTATCCACCATTGAACCCAATGGGTTTTGACTATATGTGAGTTTGGTTTGAGGTGCGATCTCTGGAACAAAACCTCCACATAAGTTGAAGGCTTACTGTATAATAATCTACCAGTAACGCCGTGCTGCTGTTTTTGTAATTGAACATGTTTACTGTTGCTTGGCATCAAATATATCAGAAGTGTATGATTTATGTGCCATGTAAGGTAATCACAGTATGAACTACGTTGCATTTACAGAAAGGAGAAAAGATGTAAGGCCAGTTCAGAACCCACTCAATACATCATCGTAATTCAGGTGTAATAAAAAATTGCTGCCTCCAATGACCATCTCATAAAAGGGAAACCTTTCTCATATTAATGAGTTTCCATTTGCTAATAATTCTTTCATTTGTAACTGGAATCATTCACCACCCCACAAAGGGTCCTTTTTCGAGACATCATTTGCAACATCGTCCTGTGTTTTTGTCCTTGATGTTGTGAAAATGGCCGTCTACAGTTACATGACTGAAAAGAGATCCCATTCACATATCTTTTGTGTTTCCACTTTCTGAAAAAAGGAAAAAAGGAAAAGAAAGGGGAAAGAACAAAAAATGTTTTTCAAACCTGCAGCTGGTTATTTCTGCAGGAGTTCCCACTTATATTCCATCTTGATTGACGTTCTGAAATGGCAGCTTTTCATGAAAAGCTGTTAACTTGTAGAATTTGGTTATGGTACTAAGACAGACTGACTTTGTTCTACTGTTGGGGCCTGTCCAACCTAAACAGAACCTTGCATCTGAATTTAATAGTGCTGCCGAGCCCAGAAAGACTGCAGTTCCAACAGTGGTGCTTCTGATGTGTTTTTGAACATGACTCGATGAATATTCTTCCCGAAAACTTTTTGTTGCATAATTATTTTAATTGGGTTTTCTTGTTTCTTTGTCTTTTGCTTAGCAGGTAGTTCTTCCTTGCTTTTCCTGAGCAGTGGAATATATGGACTGGCAATATATAAACTGCTTTTCAACTTTTACAATGTGCTACATCACCAAAACTCTTAAAATCTAAAATAAAAAAGCCTATTGCTGTTGTATGTTTCTTCAGTCCACTATTTTTGAGGTGCTAACCAAAAGGGGGGGGGGGGAATCATCTTAACCAGTCATCATAGCAGTGATTAGGTTTTAATTTCCAGTTGAAAACTGAGAGCCTAGTGAGTAATATATCATAATTTTCTCCTAATCTTTGCCAATCACTCCTTTAATGACCTGCCAGCTATTTGAAAGTCAAGCGTATAAAGAAGGAACTCCATCCAAACGCTCAGTTTCCTTTTCTGCATCTATTACCATACTCCAAAATAAAGTATGCATGGAAGTATATTTTTAACATCTCAGATTCATGACCTTATTTGCTCAAAAGAAGTAAGAGAAAGTAAACAAAACAGAAATTTAAGCACCCCGAGCCCCTTTACTTGACGTATAGCAGTGCCCTGAGTGCATGTTTAAAAGGTAGAATTCTACAAATATTATCTTTACTGTACTGATATACAATATGCACTTTTCTTTCCTAGAGAGTTTAACATTACACCGTCTTAAGCGTTAATGCAATATGGTGGCTGAGCTTATGAATTCCAAATTAATAGGATTGTATGGCATATTGTTTGAGGTCATAATTATACCGTGGTTTTGGGTGGCTGCGTTTCACTTTGCTTTTCATAACTGCTGGCAAGTCAAGTTTGTGCTTCTGTGTGTGCATTTTCTAATTGACAGTCGGTCAGTTTATGGTGGGTGGAAATTGGGCATGTTTGCGTTTATTTTCTGAATGTGAGTGATGAGTTTGCTTCATGCAATCTGCACGTATTTCAGCCTGCAGCTGTGGGCATTAATGGTTTTTAGCTCATGCTTTCTTTAGCAGTGGAGACCCATTTAGACTCCCAGGGCAGAACAAAAGTAGGTAAAACCAGAGACAATGCCCGGCAGGGTCAACTAATTCTGGGCTTGTCCTCATCTTCTTCCCTGCTGATCTCTGCAGAGGTAACACTGAGACTAAAGAGGAGGACTCTGACAGCCAGTGCCATTCCCCCAACTCATAAATAAAGAGGTAGACAAGCAGAGTCCGGTTGAGGCCAAACTGAGCTTGGTTGCTCCCCTTACCCTGTTGGACGAGCTTCCACAGATCTTTAGGCTGCTTCCCTCAAATAGGAGTTCTGTTCTGTTGGATCCAGAAGACATGGTGATTAGCCAGTCATGGTTCTGGGTTCTTAAGTCAATTATGAGTCCTGAGGTTTACTCTCTCCTCACCCATTAAATCTCAACACACACACACACACACACACACACACACACTTGCCTGCCTGTTCCTTCTCGGTTTCACACACAAATTCAGCTGTTGCTGAGCCTCCTTTGCCTCAAACTCTGTATCCATATCTGTGGATCCCTGGGTCTGGCGCTGTTTTCTTCTTCCTGTATCTTCTTTAAGACCCTCCTCAAGATCACTTTCTTCAGCAAAGTGTTCCTTGAACCAAGCTGCCCAAAGCTCGCTGGCATCTATTTTCTTGTAGCGTGTTGCCACCTCCCTTACTACTCAAACAGACCTTGGTCTTAGTTCCAAAATGGGTCTGAGGCAATAGACGGGGCCAGAGACTCTCTGGAGTCAGATAGATGAGGATCAGAAGGGACAGAGGGTCAAAAAATATGTCAGAAGTAAACCAGAGTCAGGTACCAGTTTTAAGTAGGTGATGCACCAGAAGACATGGGGACAAGGTGCACACAACTGAAGAGCTGGGTTGGCTTACAGAGACTCCATAGGGTTTTCAGTCTGAAATTTCAGCCTAAAGTCCCCTTTTTCCTAAATCTTGGCCTGTCTGACTTTCTGAGTAATGAAACTGTTGTGGCACTGGAGGCTAGCTGGTGGAGAACCTGCTTTAAGAGGTACACACACCCTCAACACTTTTCAACCACTAAACCCTGACCTCTCATCTTTCTTTGTCTTGCTTGTTTGTAGTAGAAGCTGTAATCCATATATTCAGTGACCACTGATGTTTTTGGACTCTTAATTCCCATCATCCCTGGCTAGCTGAGGCTGATGGGAGCGGGTGTCTAAAATCTCTGGAGGGCACCACATTGGCTAAAGGTAAAGGTAAAGGGGCTCCTGACCATTAGGTCCAGTCGTGATCAACTCTGGGGTTGCACGCTCATCTTGCTCTATAGGCCGAGGGAGCCGGCGTTTGTCCGCATACAGCTTCTGGGTCATGTGGCCAGCATGACTAAGCTGCTTCTGGCGAACCAGAGCAGCACACGGAAACGCCGTTTACCTTCCCGCCGGAGCAGTCCCTATTTATCTACTTGCACTTTGACGTGCTTTCAAACTGCTAGGTTGGCAGGAGCTGGGACTGAACAACGGGAGCTCACCCCGTCGCGGGGATTCAAACCGCCAACCTTCTGATCGGCAAGTCCTAGGCTCTGTGGGGTAACCCACAGCGCCACCCGCGTCCCTACCACATTGGCTACTCCTGGACAATTGTTTTCTATAAAGCACATCGCACTCCTTTCAGTACAATATGTATTCTGCATCCATATCCATGATACCAGCTCCTGCGTGACTTCTTTCTGTTTATCCATCACAGGGATGGCATTTTGCTTTCCTAGGCCCTACTGAGAGCTCATCTTTGGGCAGTTATGCTGCGCAACTCCTAGAGTCTTTTGCTTGTCAAGCCCTCACCAGGATGCAGCACCCCCTCTTTCAAGTGTGACCTACATTCTTTGATGTGTGACCTTGCATTTGGCGGTATTAAAACACATGGTGATCAAATGAAACTGGCAAGTACACATTCCAGATCTGAATGCTACCACTTTGACACTGATGATGGAGAAGATAACATGTCAGTGTAATAATTTTCATGTTAAGAGGTATTTGCTCTCGGGATGAATAAATATAGTCAGTATGCCTTAAGAGTTGCAAAGGCTTGCAGCCTGTTAGAATCCTACTAAGGCCTGTGTGTGTGTGTGTGTGTGTGTGTGTGTGTTAGTTTCTTTAAAATCCATTGACCACAGCTCTATTGTTTCATCCCAGTTCCACCCTCTTCTACACGCACCTAGCTACTTGGGTGTAAAAGATGCTTCCATTTCAAATCTTGAATTGTAGAAGTGTGCATTTATTGTGTTCAGTATTTGTTTACTTCTGGAAATAGCACAGGTACCCATGCCCTAAGAACTGATGAAAATGTTTCAGTGTACTGTTTAAGAAGGGTGAACATTTTGGCACACAAAAGCAACAACAGCAGCAGCAGCAGCAGCAGCAACACCACCACATTTCTTTAGTGCTTTCAAGTGCTCCAAGTGCTTGAAATATATAATTTACAATACTCCTAATAAGAAAAGCTGTATTGGTGTCCCCATATTGCATGGCTGTGTGTTTGTGCTGAGGCTAAGAGAGAGGGCTGCCGAAGGTCACTGACTGATTTTATGGCCAAGGTGAGATTCGAACCAGGGACTTCCAGGCACTGCTGCGTTCACAACTCTCACAACTTTGCTTTGATTCTTGAAGTTTAAATTAAGAGGCTGGTGTACAACTTGGTAGAAAGCTGTAAACGCATCTCAACTGTCGCCTGTCAAAGCATTGAAAAAGTGACTTGATGTTTGCTTTTAAAGTGAAGATATCTGTTATGTACCATGGTTTTCGTTCGTTTTGCTTGCTTATGTTGAAAGTTAGCTCAAGCAAATAAAAATAATCTATGCCTTTTGATTTATTTACTTTAAAGCACTGTACTTTATATGACTGACACATAATTAGTATCTGTGTAGCTGTATTTGTGGTGCCAAAGGCAGTCATTTTAATTGTTCCTTTAGCGTTGTGTGTGTGCCTGTGTGTATGTAAGTACATGCCGAATCAGTGTTAGAAACTGAGATATGAAAGTTAAGAGCTAAATGGCACCTTAAACCTAGGTTATGGGCGCAACAACAGAATGTTTAGGCACGCTTTTTTAATAACAAGAATAGAAAGCTGAAAATGAATGAACTGCAGCTAAAATATTATGTTCATTTTTCACATGATCTAGTCCTTCCCCTGCCCACCCCCTTAATATTCTTAAGAGGGTCTCTTCTCCAGTCTTCAGAGAGTAGCTGGAAGTGGGGAAGCAGAAAAAGGTCCTCCTTTCCTTCCACTCTGCAGTTTTAATCTGAAATCTTAGGTGCAGTACTGCACCCAGAGCTCAGAAACTGCTCACGCTAATGAAATCCCCTGTCGCCAAATGCACCACAGGGAGTTTCGAGCACTGTGCTCGATGCTGCAAGACATGCCACCAGGAAGCACAAGTGACACGTCTTTCAGTGCTCTCTCTTCAGTTTTCAATAATGTACTAGTTTATTGCAATGGCAGTGCTCCTGTTTAGTGTGCCAGCCAGCCTCCCAATGTTCCATTCCTCCCCCGCCAAACAGTTAGCATGCTCTAGTCTCTTGAGCATGCTCAGTCCTCACTTGGCTGTTTGTGGGGTCCCGTCCCTCTTAGGTCTCTTATCCTTTTGTATGTGGGTGCTGCTGCTTTGGCTACGTAATTGTTAGTATTCACTGTTGAACATCAGAAATAGAGGGAATGATACTAACTCATGTCAACACGCATGACCCTATTAAAAGCCAATGTTCTGTTTCCAGCAGTAGCCTGGGAAGCCCAGAAGCAGGACATTAAAAGCAAGAGCCTTTTCACTTGTGGGCTGCCCTACATGTTACATTTAGGCTGGAGAATGGGCCACAGAACTACAGAAAAACAGTTTGTTGTAGAGCATGCCCAGATTCCCAGACGTTGCAGTAGTAGTGCTGCAGGTCAATTTCTGTCTAAATTTAGTTCAGAGGTCCTATTCAGGACCTTTGAACTCCATTAACTACAAGTTTCCCCACAGAGAACTGGAAACTACAGAGAGCCAGTGTGGTGTAGTGGTTAAGAGTGGTAGTCTCGTAACCTGGGGAACTAGGTTCGCGTCTCCACTCCTCCACATGCAGCTGCTGGGTGACCTTAGGCTAGTCACACTTCTTTGAACTCACCTCACAGAGTGTTTGTTGTGGGGGAGGAAGGGAAAGGAGAATGTTAGCCGCTTTGAGACTCGTTAAAAGCGAGTGAAAGGTGGGATATCAAATCCAAACTCCTCCTCTTCTTCTTCTTCTTCTTCTTCTTCTTCTTCTTCTTCCCTGATATCACATGGTGCATTCAGGAGGAGATGTGAAATCAGGTCTCTGAAATGCCAGTCCAATCCAAACCAATCAGTTTATTACCAGTCAGATTTGTTTTGCCGGTGAATCTCAGTGACTAATGCCTGTTTCCAGGACCTTTGCCCACCCTTGTTCTAGGTCAGCCTTTCTCAACCTGTGGGTCCCCAGATGTTGTTAAACTACAACTCCCATCACCCCTAGCTGGCAAGGCCAGAGCTCAGGGATGATGGGAGTTGTAGTCCAACAACAACTGGGGACCCACAGGTTGAGAACCGCTGTTCTAGGCTGTGTTGATGCAATGGACAGCCTTCCACATCATGGTTCAGGTGTCTATGTTGTGGGTATTTCTTCAGCACCATGTTGCATACAGACAACTGTGCAAAATATTTCAACCTGTTCCAGACTGAGCTCTTCCCTAGAGGTACTACTGTTAATTTCCAAAAGGCATCTGCTTCACCACAGTTCATGCCATGCACACACACATTCAGGTTAGAATGAGGGACAGTGCACTAGGGCTTGAAAATTAGAGAAATGCTGAATGGTTTCCAGGCAGCCAAAGGAATGGTACTGTATCCTCTCACCAGCTGGGAAAACAAAATATACAAGCTCCCATGCCAACAAAAGCGGCTGTTATTGTCTTAGTGCATTCCTTCAGTGCAGCAATTGGTTTTCTAATTTGGACTGAATTTTGATGGATCTCAGAGAAGCATGTGTTCCTTCACCATATTTCCCCTTCATGTTAAAATGGCAACTTTTACCTGCTACACAGTTACTTCAGCTTTTTTTTTTTTTTTAAAAAGAATCAGATTATATATAGGCCTGAAAACTTAACTCTGAAGAGGGGTTTTCAGGATTGCAGCCTTAATATGCATTGCACTTGTTGAAAACGTAAGAAACTTTGGGCGAGATGCTGTCAGTGTAATGCTGGCTTAAATGATTTGCGTTAGCTCATTAGTCACGGTGGGTCTTGTAAAAAGAGAGAGCTAAACTAACTAGGCTTGGGGAAACTGAAAAGGGGGCTCAATATTTATGCCTTTCTTTTCAGACTTTGGCTGTTCAGAACAAATATTAATTGTTCAGAGCAAATATTAAAAGAAATACTGGGTTGAGATTGGGAGGCAGGCAATAGGAGCTTTTGTTCGTTTGGCTAAGAATTCCAGAAGTATAGCTTGTGTCAGTCAGTTGCAACAAACCAAAAAGGTACTGGAGGTTACCAGGTTGAGAAACAAACATGTGTGGACTAGGGTGAGCTGCGATCATTGAAAGCATGTGTTGCACTATAAATATCAGTCTTGAATGTGCCACAGAACTTTGGGGAGCTTACAAGTTATGCACATGTTATATTGTGAATTCAACAATAATAAAAAAAACCAAGGCATCGCTTCTGTGCGGACCTTGCCCATAAAACTGACACATTGAGCTACAGTTGGGATCATTCATCCTGGACCACCTCACTGTTATTACTTGCCAGTGGGAGCCAAACTTAGGAGACCCATCTTTGCCAATTCAGGACTTGCCAATTCTGCTGTTCCCTCTCAAGAGGATGGCTATTTTCAAAACTTTAATCTATGAGCGTTCCCTTACCAAGCTATCGTTTGGTAGTTTCAACGAAGCTGTGAACATGATCATATGAATGGGCCCTTTGTAGCCAATGGAAAAGGTACAACACCACCCCATGCACTTCTTTTTCATTCATAATATTAAGTCCACATGCTCTGGAAAGTAAACGATTGTGTTTTGGTTGTGCTACTGAAACAGCCATTTCTCCAGTAACGGCAGCCAAGTCTTGGAACCCAAGTCGCTGAAAAGGAACAAGACGCCCAAGATTCATTCTGCCTGTCCATTCCCTCCATTAAACGAACCATGGCAGCTCCCACTATTTTGCTAAGCCCCCGTAATTAATGATAGGAGGGCTTTCTTGGCTTGTGCTGAACACCTCAAGTTTTGCTTGAGGTATTCTCCTAGTTCCTTTCTCAGCGGATGGGTCATGTGAGCCGGCCAGCCTGCCATTGCTGCGATCAGCATTTCTGAAGCTGTTTTTCCGGAGAGGAAAGTTTTGACTTCCAAGATAGCCAGTCCTCAAAAGAGGAAGAAAGGGAGGAAAGGTACAGTCTCTTTACTGCTTGTTTCCATGGAACAGTGGAGCAAGCAGGAGCTTCAAGCCAATTCAGCTTTCCTTGGCGGAAAGTTGGAGAAAGAGAAGCTGCCTACAGGTAGACAGAATTTCAGGAATACAAGAATAAACGACTTTGGATGCTGGCCTGAAGAGTAATGCAGAAATTCCATGATAAAACATTCCCCCTTTTAAAAAAGAAAAAGAAGTGTGTGTTGGGGGGGGGGGGGTTGGAACTGGCTGCAGAATTAAAGTCCTGGATAGTTGTTGAAATGGCCAAAACTATTAGCAATTCTCTTGATGCTTGCTTGTTCCAGATCATTTGCAAATTTAAACAGACATTACTGTATTAGATTTTCCCCTGTATTTGTGTAATGCTGAAGGAAATGCCAGGTTTCCTTAACACTTATTATTAAATATGTGTACCATTCATATCTCAGTGTGCTCAATACATACTTTCCTTAACAGACTAGATGAATGAAGATGCTTATGTAAACAAAAAACTGTATTTCAACATTTCTATGTTGAAAATACTCAAGTCAACCCATGAGTTTCCTGAATTAGTGAGCATGTGTTTCTAGCAGAGTCTTCATGCTACTTGTGACGTAGAGATAGCTGGTTGTTTTTTTCCACTAGGATTTACATGCAATCATACACATGCTTACCTGGGAGTAAATCCCACAGAATACTTTCTTCTGACTGGCCATGCTTAGGACTGAACTGTTACTTTGATTTTCTAGTTCATTGAGTTCCAAGGTCTCAATATGACAATCTGTAATCATTATAGGTACTGCGTTAGGAAAACCCTTGAACAAAGCTTCAGAAAAGCTTCATCTTATGTTTTCTATAAGGGTGGGCTAATTTCACTGCTGTTACTGGAGTTTAGCAGATTTGAGTTTGGAAGCAGATGTAGAAGATATTTATATCCTATAGCTGCCAGGTCTTTAAACTTCTGCAATACTATTTTAATAGTTCTCCCTCTCCAGAACATTAAACCTGCAAGCCTAAAGGGGATGGCGCAGTTATAACTTAATTGAAGGCATCGTCTGTAAGAAAGAAAATAAATCATTAAAGTAGAAAATGCAACATAAATTTTATCACTGAGAGGATTGGAAGAGGATGAGAGGGTTTCTGGCTAACCTGTTTTTATCAGATGCTTGTGGGGTAAGCTAATTGTTTATGAGAAAGCTGCATAATATAAGTCTAGCCTAGCTGCTCTTATGACTTTCAAGGCAAATTGGTAGTCATTTTTTAACATAAACCTGTGAATCTAAATCAATAAAATCTATAATCAATGTCATCATCTTACTTTTGAGCTTCCTATACATGGAAGACTACTAATCAGATAATGTGACCAAATATCTCCTGGTTTGTTTTTTGGGGTTTTTTTTTTTAATGTAATATAGTTACTCCACTTTAATCTAAAATATGAAATTGTATCAGTTTGGCTTGGATCCAACAATCCATGAACAGACCTTTGCTCACAAAATAGGTATTGCAAATTGGACCTTCAGCCTCTTGTGCTACCTGCAGAGCTGATGGTAGAGGTTGGTGCACTGTCTGAATTCCGAAATGTTATGGGACATGGTGCAGAGTAACAGAGTCCCTTTGGATTCAACCTATTGTTTACAAGAGGGATTTGGCCATTTATATGTGTATATCTGAAGTGGATGTGGCTGCTTCTCATGCCATGTTCATAATAATAATAATAATAATAATAATAATAATAATAATAATTTATTATTTGTACCCCGCCCATCTGGCTGGGTTTCCCCAGCCACTCTGGGCGGCTTCCATAGAAACCAAAAATACAGTGTATTAATGTTTGAAAAGGAATCATCATATCGACAGCCTGGGTAATTTGGTTACATCCCAGCACAGTGTTGCTACCTGGGTCTCTAGATGAGGGTATTAAAAGAAATTTAAATCCATAAGTAAAAAAGTGTGGGCTTAACAAAAAGTAGAATGATAGAACCACAAAGCTGTTCCTGTGTCCACTGCTAATTAGGAAAGCTGCTGCCTATTTATTTCATAATGTCATTTTCAGATTGTTTTGCTTCTTCAGTTTACTTTTTGAAATGAATAATAAAATGTAAAATAAAACAGAAAGGGAAAAGGGGGGGTTCTGTTAAAACGCTAATTTCTTTTAGAGTGCTTCATATATATTTTTTTGGTTGTGTTTTTAAACAATTTCCTTATTATTTGCCTGACCATCCATCTAGCCATTTGGTAAGGGACATAGCTTGCATGCAAAACCTCCTGGGTTCAACCTCTGGTGCCTTCAGGTTGGGCTGAGAAAGACTCCTGCCTGAATGAGCCCTGAGCAGCTTTTAATTGTCAACAGTACTAAGCTAGGTAGACAAAGGGTCTGTTTTGCTATAAAGCAGCCAAGTCTGTGTTCTTGGCCAAGTCTGACTATTCAGGCTTGCTGTAGCTCTCCAAAGAGCCTTCTCAGCATCTCCTAGTTCATATCCTTTTCACTGGGCATGCAACTGAACGAACTCTAAAATGAATGTGCTCTACAAGTGACCTGCGAGCTGTTTCTAAATATGCAGAGCCATGCACCTAGCATGTGCCTATGGTAAATGCTTTATGCAGAATCCACAGCCACAGGTGGATCCCCCCCCCCCAAGTTAAATCTGTTTTTAAGCAGGGGTTGGATCACCACCTGTCAGGGATTCTTCAGTTGTGATTCCTGCATTGCACAGGGTTGGACTAGATGGTCCTTGGGTCCCTCCCAACCCTACAATTCTATGATTTTAAGGTGCGTCTGTGGGACCCATATACAGTGGTACCTCAGGTTACAGACACTTCAGGTTACAGATGCTTCAGGTTACAGACTCTGCTAACCCAGAAATAGTACCTCGGGTTAAGAACTTTACTTCAGGATGAGAACAGAAATCATGCGGCAGCAGCGAGAGGCCCCATTAGCTTAAGTGGTACCTCAGGTTAAGAACAGTTTCAGGTTAAGAACGGACCTCTAGAACGAATTAAATTCTTAACCCGAGGTACTACTGTATACTGCCACTGCTACGTCCCCTCTGGTTGCTGTTTAGGACTCTTGTGTGAAATCCTCTAAGCTATTTGAAGAGCTGTTTTGGCGATTTTGCAAGAATACCTTTCGAAAATCTGAATTCTGAAGATAAAGTGTGTGTGTGTGTGTGTACACACTCTGCTGGATCCTGGCCATGGTAATTTAAAAAAAATTAGTGAAAGATGTATTTGAACTTTATATTCCTTTTATGTGGAAAACCTCAAGAACTGCAGGCAGCTTCATCTATTGCGGGAGCGGGGGCGGTTTGAGGTTCTTGAGGAGATTGCACTTGAAAGTAAGCAAGCTGGAACTTGAGCACAAACTTCAGATGTATTATTTGAACTCGGGTCTTTTTTCAGAACAGTTGTTATGACATGACACTGGAACTCGCTGCAGAAAAATGAGGAAGGGTTAGATTCCACCCGAAAAGCGGGAAGGTGTGTGTGTGTGTCTGTTTACCCTGATCTGCTGAGAGTCATTTAAAACTAAAAAACTAAAAAAATTGCATATTCAAGTTAATAAGCATCTTACCTTACCCAGAAGCCTGCAAAAAGGAAAGACGAGGATTGCATTCCAGCTGCAGTTCTGAACATACTGTTGTTAATTAAATCTTGTGACTTGAGTACTTTTGATCAAAACTGTACTCTCCTCCGAGAACTTTTCAGTTGCTTTCTCTTATTTGCCCTTTGGCCTCTGTTCTGCTTGTGGCATATTGTAATTCAAGCCAGAGTTTCCCCAGAGTTGCGCGATGGTATTCCAAAGAGAATCTTAGACCCTGGAGGTAATCTAGGGCAACCCCTTGCGCAATGCTAGACTGTTGATGGGGACAGACCATATCACAAGCACATAACTCCAGTGCTCAATAGCTCAAACCAGCTGCCCTTACGTTACCGGTCCAGATTCAAGCCTGTTAGATTAATCTAAAAGGCTCTTAACCAATTTGGGGCCATGATACCTCAGGGACTGCGTCATAATATTCCTGCCCAATCAATGAGGTGGTGGTTTTTTTTGGGGGGGGGGGTCACTGTTAGTGGTTCCCCATGGCTCAGGTGCATGAGTTGCATCCACCAGGAGCCCTGCATTCAGTACTGTTTTATGGAACTCACTTCCTGTTGAAATCAAAACTGCTTTCTCCCTGTTGAACTTCCAGTGCTTACCAAAGACTTTTTAAATTTCTTTTTTAAAAAATAATTCTTTATTTGATTTTCCAAAATATAAACATACAACAAAGACAATTCCCATAGCAGCGAGGGACTCAGTTTACAAATGGAACACACTCAACAGGAAGCGGAACATGTTCTTATTCCAAGGCAAAGTCCACAAACCAAAACATCTACTTCCTGATTTGCAGTGTTCTTAATCCAAGTTGTTCATAAATTAAGCTGTTCTTAAACCAAGGTACCACTGTAATAATGATGATGATGTTGATTTTATTATTTATACTCCTTCCACCCGACTGGGTTGCCCCAGCCACTCTGGGCAGCTTCATATATATATATATATATATATATATAAAACACATAATAAAACATGAAACATTAA
>NC_138026.1:102982432-103059932 GCF_964106645.2 Podarcis pityusensis | reverse complement strand
AACACTTTTATTTTTTATTGCTGCAGTCGTAACCAGACATTTGAATGATCTAATTTTATCCTGTGGCACTTCCTGTTTTGCTGGTGATAACCTCAAAATGTGAGAGCCAAAAGTCTCACTTGGAACCCATGTGAAAAACTTGATTTCCATAAAAATGATTTATTCTGAATACCCACTTCTTTAAATGAAGTTGTCTTTTTTAAAAAACCAGCTGCACTATAAGAAGGATCATGTGAAATATTTCCAATGCACCATTCATCAACAGGGATGGGAAAGGATGTTTAGTTGGAATTATTTCATGGAAGAGGGTTCTACAGTGGTACCTCTGGTTGCAAACGGGATCCGTTCCGGAGGCCTGTTCACAACATGAAAAGAGTGCAACCCGCAGCGGCGCGTCTGCGTATGTACGGGTTGCGTTTCACCGCTTCTGTGCATGCTTCTGCGCATGTGCGATCGGTGAAACCTGGAAGTAAACCTTTCCGGTACTTCTGGGTCGCCGCGGGACGTAACCTGAAAGAACGTAACATGAAGCAAACGTAACATGAGGTATGATTGTATCTGTAAAAACCTGTATAAGAACATAAGCAGAAGCTGCTGGATCACACCAATGGCCCATCTAGTCTAGCTTCTTTTTCCCACAGTGGTCAAGCAAATGTCTGGGGGAAATCTGCGAGCAGGACTTGAACACAAGAGCACTCATCCCTCCTGTGGTTTCTAGCAGCTGTTATCTCAGGGGTCAGCAAACCTTTTCAGCAGAGGGGCGGTCCACTGTCCCTCAGACCTTGTAGGGGGCCGGACTATATTTTGAAGGGGGGGAAATGAACGAATTCCTATGCCCCACAAATAACCCAGAGATGCATTTTAAATAAAAGCACACATTCCACTCATGTAAAAACACGCTGATTCCCGGACCGTCCGTGGGCCAGATTTAGAAGGCGATTTGGCTGGATCCGGTCCCCACACCTTAGTTTGCCTACTCGTGTGTTATTCAGAAGCTTTGCTGCCTCCTATGATCCCTCACCATGTTGGCTGGGGCTATTGGGAGTTGTAGTCTAAAACATCTGGAATTGGGGAAGATTGTTGCGATTGTCTGCCTGTGACATGACGTCACTTCAAAATGGAATAGTTAGCATAACCCCCTTTCCTTTCTGTTTCATTGGAACAGAAGGGCATTGAGCTTTTGTTGTTCATTGCCTTGGGGAGATGGAGGAGCCACAGAAGTTTGCTAAAGGAACAACCTTTTTAAAAACAATAATGGACAAATAATATATAACCAGGTGGACAGAAATGATGCCATTCCTGTGCTTTTAACTGAAGTTGATTTGGTGTTAACATAGCTTGAGAATCACATTAGTGTCCCTATTTTGAGTCATTCACAAACTTGATCCCCAATGATCTTACGTTGAAATCAAAAGATAATTTTTGTTGTTGTTGTTTAGTCGTTTAGTCGTGTCCGACTCTTCATGACCCCATGGACCAGAGCACGCCAGGCACTCCTGACTTCCACTGCCTCCCACAGTTTGGTCAAACTCATGCTGGTAGCTTCGAGAACACTGTCCAACCATCTCGTCCTCTGTCATCCCCTTCTCCTTGTGCCCTCCATCTTTCCCAACATCAGGGTCTTTTCCAGGGAGTCTTCTCTTCTCGTGACGTGGCCAAAGTATTGGAGCCTCAGCTTCACGATCTGTCCTTCCAGTGAGCACTCAGGGCTGATTTCCTTAAGAATGGATAGGTTTGTTCTTCTTGCAGTCCATGGGACTCTCAAGAGTCTCCTCCAGCACCATAATTCAAAAGCATCAATTCTTCGGCGATCAGCCTTCTTTATGGTCCAGCTCTCACTTCCATACATCACTACTGGGAAAACCATAGCTTTTACTATATGGACCTTTGTTATTATCAAAAGATAATAGGGATGACCAAAAATACTGCTTCGGTGATCAGAGTTTAGACATATACTCTATGACAAGGGAGGGGGGGTGTTCTTTATTTTTCCTATAAATATGTCAAGTTTTGTATCTTCCCTTAGCATGCATAGATTCACAGCAGATGTCTGCTCCATCTGGTACAGCTGTTATCTTTGAATATTAGAAACTTGCGGGTGCCTCTTCCTTAATGGGTGCTTTAGAGCGCTCCTCTTTGCAGGTGTTAAGCTGCATGTGTTTGTTGGGCAAAGCTGCAGCACGTTGACAAGGAGAATTAATAAGCCTTTTTTGCAAGACAGAAATATACACATAGCTACTCCTTTCAAAGGATTCCTTGTTCCTTCTCTCTCATGCTTTGCTCACCAGACTGTTTGTACAGACAGTCAAGTCACTCCTCGGAATTACATGACAAATAAACAGTTGGGTGAGCAAGCAGTGCGAAGGAATTGAGATTGGATCCACGGTCGAAAGGTACAAGGAGCCCTCACATCGAGACGACAGGCTCCACTTCTGAAGGGGAGGTGCCACTGGGACAAGAGTTATAAGGAGGAAGGGAAAAATAAATAATGAAAATAGATTATGTGCGTGAGAGTGTATGATGGATAGATCAATAGATAGACAAATGGACCATGAGATCTAGGTATTTGCATTTGCGATTGTATAATTTTAAAACTGATTACACAGTTTTAAATTAAATTAATTAAAATTAATTAAAATTATATTAAAACTGATTATACAGTTTTCATTTCCATTTTAATTGTCTCAGACCATAGGTGCTTTTTGAATTAAACTAGAATAAGGGAGGGTATATAGCAGATGGACAGTATAAAGGTAAAGGGACCCCTGACCATTAGGTCCAGTCGTGACCGACTCTGGGGTTGCGGCGCTCATCTCGCTTTATTGGCCGAGGGAGCCGGCGTACAGCTTCCGGGTCATGTGACCAGCATGACTAAGCCGCTTCTGGCGAACCAGAGCAGCGCACTGAAACGCCGTTTACCTTCCCACTGGAGCAGTACCTATTTATCTACTTGCACTTTGACGTGCTTTCAAACTGCTAGGTTGGCAGGAGCAGGGACCGAACAATGGGAGCTCACCCCGTCGCGGGGATTCGAACCGCTGACCTTGTGATCGGCAAGTCCTAGGCTCTGTGGTTTAACCCACAGCGCCACCTGGACAGTATGACAAGTGGCAAAACTCCAGTTTTACAATGTATATCAGTGTTTTGCAGTTTATATTAACGTTTTTGGTTGGATAATGTGTTAAAACGTGTCAATTAAAGGATAGGCTCTCTCAATCCTAAGGAGAATCTAATGGCCAGTGTCATACATACAGTGGTACCTTGGTTTTTGAACAGCTTAGTTATTGAACGTTCTGGCTCCCAAACACCGCAAACCTGGAAGTCACTGTTCCGGTTTGCGAACTATTTTTGGAAGCCGAATATCTGACGGGGCTTCTATGGCTTCCAATTGGCTGCAGGAGCTTCCTGCAGCTAATCAGAAGCCGCACTTTGGTTTGCGAATGTTTCGGAAGTCGAATAGACTTCCGCAACGGATTCTGTTCGACTTCCAAGGTACGACTGTATTTTAAATTAGCAGCTAAGGTCTTAACCTACATATTTTATTTACCGTGCTCCAACTTATAGAGTTTAATTTTAACCTATGTATATTTACATGTTCTCTATTGCTGTATATGTCCGTGTTTCTGGTCTGTGACCATAATAAATCAATTGATTCCTTCAACTGCTAGCACATTTGCAAAGCTAAACAGGGCTGCAGTTCAGAGCCCACCCCCATCCCCAAGAAAAGAAGGGACATGGAGCCCTAGGAATTTACACCTATATCTAGAAGGCACAGAATTGTACAAAGCTTGGGTCAGCAGTTTATCACACTAGGCTTCCCTCTCTAGTAGCTGTTACAACTGCATTTAGCGACATACACAGCCATGGACTCACCTGTGGAAAAACATGACTGGTGAATCATGAGTTGGCAAATGTGTCCTCTTTTTTTGTTCTTCAAGATATGGCAACCCTAAACCCAGCATCTAAAGTTACCTACTTTATTTGTTTATCAAAGGTTATATACCACTCGATTGCAGTAAAACCTCAAAGTGGTCTACAATCAATGCTAAAATTATCAGTTTTAAAAAACCAGTTAAAGGCAATTATACAGTGGTACCTTGGTTTAAGAACAGCTTAGTTTATGAACAACTTGGATTAAGAATGCTGCAAACACGGAAGTAGGTGTTTTGGTTTGTGAACTTTGCCTTGGAAGCAGAACATGTTGAGTGTGTTCCATTTGTAAAGGAGTCCCCCGCTGCTGTGGGAAAGCACACCTTGGTTTAAGAATGCTTTGGTTTAAGAACGGACTTCCGGAACGGATTAAGTTTGTAAACCAAGGTACCACTGTAAAAACATGTTAAAACAATTAAAGCAAACAGTAAGAAGAAGAAGAGTTTGGATTTGATAATCACTACCCGAAGGAGTCTCATAGCAGCTAACATTATCCTTTCCCTTCCTTCCCCACAACAAACACTCTGTGAGGTGAGAGACTTCAGAGAAGTGTACTGGCCCAAGGTCACCCAGCAGCTGCATGTGGAGGAGCGGGGAAGCGAACCTGGTTCACCAGATTACGAGTCTACCGCTCTTAACCACTACACCACACTGGCTCTCATTACCTAGTTACTACCTAGCACATTTCATAACTTGAAAAAATAACAGTATTTTTCAGCACTATAGTGTATAGCCAGAGGTGCCAGAAAGGCAGGGTTGATGTTGCCAGCCTTCGTGTCACGTTGGCAGACATCTCTGTAGCACAGAATTGGACTGCCAACAAAGAGTGCTGCATGCTGGAAGAATGAGGTGATGATGACAACCACAATGAAGATTTAAAATTAATTAATTAATTAATTAGTAGTCCTTTTTTTAAAAAAAATATTATTGAATGATTTTATGTTACAAAAAACATTACAACCATACCACCACTAAATATAACTGAGAAATAAAAATTACATACCGTATTTTTCGCCCTATAGGACGCACCGTCCCATAAGGCGCACCTAGTTTTTTGGGGGGGAAATAAAGGGGGGGGAATTATTTTTCCCCCCAGGCGCGGGGCTAGGGCGGGGGAAGCCCGAGCTTCCCCCGACCCCAGCCCCCAGAACAGGCAACTCTCCGCAAGCCGTGGGAACCCGGCGCCGGGCTCCTGTGCCTTGCGGAGAGCTGCGCGAAGCCTGGGTGCGCTGAGCTCAGCGCGCCCAGCCTTCGGCATGCAGGCAACTCTCCACAAGCCGCGGGAGCCCAGCGCGGGCTCCCACGGCTTACGGAGATCTGCGCGAAGCCTGGAGATGCCAGCGAAAGCCTGCATTCGCCCCATAGGACGCACACACATTTCCCCTTCATTTTCGGAGGGGAAAAGGTGCGTCCTATGGGGCGAAAAATATGGTACATCAATATTTGGTTTGTTATTTGTTATTTACCATCTTGTTTCCTCCCAAACATTCCATACAAAAACACACATATGTATAGACACACACACACAAAATTAATTAGTAGTCCTAATTGGATTTCTTACCTGCCCTTCACCACGAGTTCCCAAGGCAGGTTGCAGCAATTTTAAAGATACAATATTAAAAACAGTTTAAAACAAAATAAAAAAATCCTTCCAGTAGCACCTTTAAGACCAACTAAGTTAGTTCTTGGTATGAGCTTTCGTGTGCAAGCACACTTCTTCAGATACGAATCTGAAGAAGTGTGCTTGCACACGAAAGCTCATACCAAGAACTAACTTAGTTGGTCTTAAAGGTGCTACTGGAAGGATTTTTTTATTTTGACTATGGCAGACCAACACGGCTACCTATCTGTAGTTTAAAACAAATAAATGGGAAGAAGAATAGGATTGTTTCTGAACATACATATGTCAGAGGGTCGTGCAACTTCAGCATGTAATGTAAACTATACAGTGAATGTGCTAGATCCACCTCTGTGGGGAGAATTCCACAACTTAAGCAGACTGTTCCACAGCAAGCACTGGAAATTGTATAGCTGATCTCAAAAACGAGAATTGTTTAGATGAGGAGTCTTCGTGATTTTTCCAGTTTCCGCTGCTTTCTGCCAGGCTTTCATGTATCTGCTTCATAAGCCCTGTTGAAGATAACTGGGCATCGTACCATAGATCCCTCCAAAGATTGATTGGCTCTAGTTCTGGGCATTTGACCTTCTGCTTCCAGGGAACTGAATGTTCTGCAAGATCATTGACAGCATTGTCTATATATACATTATATAAAATAATAATAATAATAATTTTTTATTAATTTTCAATTACAATCCAATAGTAGCCTCATTATAACAATACAAACTTATAATAGAATCATTAATACCAATCATTCAAATAGCGAATTATATAATTTAGTTATATAATTAATTAATTAGTAGTACTAATTGGATTTCTTACCTGCCCTTCACCACGAGTTCCCAAGGCAGGTTGCAGCAATTTAAAAATACTAAATTTGTGTGTGTGCTAGATTTGATTATTTTCTTTATTTCTTGTGTTCTAAAATCTAAAATCTTATTAGTTTCAGTTACATTCCGGTCATAATAATAATCCCTTATACAACGACTGCAATATTAATAACTTCTATTCGTGTTGACACGTTAAATGATTTATAAAAC
Source organism: Podarcis pityusensis (assembly GCF_964106645.2). Classification (NCBI taxonomy): domain Eukaryota; kingdom Metazoa; phylum Chordata; class Lepidosauria; order Squamata; family Lacertidae; genus Podarcis; species Podarcis pityusensis. The sequence continues at coordinate 103,053,344 of NC_138026.1, read as the reverse complement.
TGCAAGTGAGGAACTCAAACTATAGCCTTGTTTTTCCTGTGTGTGGCAATTATTCTGTCCGTGGTGTTTCTTCCTGTCCTTGTAAGATGCTATGTCTTTCTTTCCCCCGATTGTTCCTGTTATCCGTCGTGCATTGGGCGGAGCTGGTATGCCATTGTTGTTCCAGAAATTTCTCCATCGCTTTGTCCCGTGTTAATCATTGACAGCTTTGAATCCTGTGCTTTAAGTCTCTTTACTTTGGAGACATTGGTGTAGCACTTGACAACTGCATCTGGGGAGGGAGACTGAGAATCATTTCTAAACAGATTTAGGTCAAGTCACCATTTAAGGGGGTGGAAGCGTAAGAAGACTCAAAATAGTTTACATTTTTATTCCAATTTTTTTAAATGAAAGCCTCAAGTGAATGTTGATATTTTAAACTCATGGCATCAAAAGCAAATATTGCTTGATACATGTTTCTGAATGATGGGGCCCAAATCTCAGCTGTGTTTTTTAGACGTCTCCAAATTTGGCTGTGCTTGGTAGCTAATACTTATTTTTGGTCAACCCTTTCCTCTCCTCTCCATTCGACTTCACCTTCACAAACCACACGTATATGCTTTGGTTCTCAATGGTTACATTGACCACCTACAGCCGCTTTACTTCAGCCCTAAAAAATGCATGGTAGGCAAACATCTATACAGTGGTACCTCGGTTTACGAACTTAATCCATTCCAGAAGTCCATTCTTAAACTGAAACCGTTCTTAAACTGAGGCGTGCTTTCCCTAATGAGGCCTCCCGCCACCTGTGCCCTTCCACCATTTGGCTTCCGTTCTTAGACCGAGGTAAAGTTCGCAAACCGGGACATTACTTCCGGTTTTGCAGAGTTCGTAAATCAAATAGTTCGTAAACAGGACTGTTCTTAAACCGAGGTACCACTGTATCTATATCGTGCGATTTCAGAGGAAAGACTTGCTCTTGCCCTCTGCTGTACATTGTAAAGGCCTTTGGCTATGCACAAGAAATTGATTGATTGATGATGATATAAATATTTTGGAAAATATTTGCCTATCCATTCGATATCCATTAGGACATCTCTTAAGATATCATCACAAAATTTGGCATGATGGTTCCTGAGATTGTGGAACAAGTGTAGGTCTATGTTTGGCTATGATTGGGTACCACTTTGAATCAATATAGTGGACTGAACCTTCTGAAACGGCACTCTTAACGTAAGTGGTATATCCCTGATGGGAGACTCCTCTTCAGAGGAGGATCTGGCACGCCCCAAAGTAGATGTCACAGAGAAGCAGGCTATGTCAGTGGGCAGTGGACAACAGAGAAGGATGATCTGGAGCCATCAGGGAAGCTCAACCTCATCCACAAGATATAAAGGGCCCTTTCACGCAATCAGAAGCTGAACTGCCACCAAGTCGGGGGAAGCACTGGTGTCTGAAGGTACAGACCCAGTCAGCTGCCAGATGCTGGAATCCTCAGGAGTAAGGGGTTACCTGTGAGGAAGCCACTACTCCTGAGTAGACGAAACACATCAGGCAGTCCAGATGTCTTGCAGCTGTTCTCTGGGTGGCACATGGTTCCAATTCCTGGCAGAGACTGCTGGTATAACATCGTTGCATCAGCTCTAGCCAGCATGACCAAATGGTCAGGGATGCTGAATAGCCCACCAACATATGGAAGGCATGACATTGTCTATCCCTGCACATTTAAGCAATATATACCACTTCATAAAATACAGATACTTGATGTCCGGAGGTTTTTTAAACAGGTTCTTGGTGTCTGTGCTTCAGCATCTATTGCGTGCAATCAGATTATCTAACTGAATACACAGAAGAGGATTATGGTGCCTGCATGACATCATCTTCATTCGAAACATCAATGGTGTTGGGTATTATTTTGAGCTTAGGAAGCTTTCGTATCTTATGCATCTCATGTTGCTGTTCATCATGGTCATTGTATGCTTAAGTTTGATAAACTGTGATAAAGGAATGAGGGCTCGCTAGAGCGCAGCTTAGGGAACCAATCTGATATTAACCACAATTTAATGAATTACAAATATGAGTCAATGGAGGCTGATGCTGGTAGCATGTCATATTTGGTTAAAATAACTTTGGAAGCGCTCAGTGGCTTACAAGATAAAACAAACTATTGGGTGAAATAATCTGGGATCTTGGCTCAAAGCCAGCATGATGTCCCGAACAGATGCATCACAAAACCACTGCAGATCAACCCAGATTTATATGAGTGACTTATAAGAGCCCCTGAGCTAAGCCAACATGGTGATTGAATTAGCTCCTGCATTTACAAAGCATTCAGGCTTCTTGGCTCTGGTGGGCCCGAGCAGTAAAGTTGACATTATTGTTGCTTCAAGTGCATGTACTGTGTATAGATAAATTTAAAACGCTTCAACTTTTTCAAAGTTTGGTGAACTTTTAAAAGCAGGAATAAGTACTCAAACCCTGAAAAGGGAGCAATGGGTGCCGAGACAGTAGCAAAAGGCCTAGTTGATCTTCCCAGTGCTGCTCATTGGGAAGATTTTGGTTGCCGCAGGACTGAAATGTATCTTGCGTATATTTATCCCTAAGTACAGTTTACAAGGGACGCGGGTGGCGCTGTGGTCTAAACCACTGAGCCTAGGGCTTGCCGATCAGAAGGTCGGCAGTTCGAATCGCCGTGACGGGGTGAGCTTCCGTTGTTCGGTCCCAGCTTCTGCCCATCTAGCAGTTTGAAAGCACATCAAAGTGCAAGTAGATAAATAGGTACCGCTCTGGCGGGAAGGTAAACAGCGTTTCTGTGTGCTGCTCTGGTTCGCCAGAAGCGGCTTAGTCATGCTGGCCACATGACCTGGAAGCTGTACGTCGGCTCCCTCGGCCAATAAAGTGAAATGAGCGCCGCAACCCCAGAGTCGGTCACGACTGGACCTAATGGTCAGGGGTCCCTTTACCTTTACAGTTTACAAACGTACTAACTTTTGCATTAGGCCCTATTCTGAAATCTTGGCATAGTTAATTTCATTTGGAAGACAAAAATGTAGCACACAAAAGCAAACCCCAGCTAATCAAACTCTCAAATACTATCTGGAAGAAAAAGTCCTACAGACTGCTTCAGGGCGCCCTCAGGTGGGACAGCAAGCAAGCAAGAACCCAGGTCACTCAATGAAGATTGATTCAGGACAAACAAGAGGAGGTAGTTCTCCTTGCAGCACATAATTCAACAGTGGGATTCGCTACCAGAGAATGAAGTGATTTCTGCTAACTCAGACATTTAAAAGGGGGAGGGGGATAGGCAGATTTATGGAAGGTAAGGCTATTAGTGGCAACTAGTCATGATGGCTATATATTCTCTCCAGTATCGGAGGCAGGGGGAACAGCAGCAGCAGAGGACTCTTGCCTTCACGTTCAGCATATAGACCAGAGCTTTCCAAACTGTGCATCACAATGTTAGTGCATTGCCCAAACGCTCCCAGTGCTCCTCCCGGGGCTGGAAAAGGGTTACTTTAACCTCCAGTAAGACTGAATTGGACGCGGGTGGCCCTGTGGGTTAAACCACAGAGCCTAGGACTTGCTGATCAAAATGTCGCCAGTTCGAATCCCCGCAATGGGGTGAGCTCTCGTTGCTCGGTCCCTGCTCCTGCCAACCTAGCAGTTCGAAAGCAGGTCATAATGCAAGTAGATAAATAGGTACTGCTCCGGTGGGAAGGTAAACGGCATTTCCGTGCGCTGCTCTGGTTCGCCAGAAGTGGCTTGGTCATGCTGGCCACATGACCCGGAAGCTGTACGCCAGCTCCCTCAGCCAGTAAAGCAAGATGAGCGCTGCAACCCCAGAGTCATCCGCGACTGGACCTAATGGTCTGGGGTCCCTTTACCTTTACCTTTAAGACTGAATTACTCTGTCACGAAATGATACATGGCTAAGATTTACATGGGAAATCTAAAAAAGATGCAGTATAAACATTGGAAATTGGGAAACACTGGCCTGCGAGCGCTCCAATTGGAGAATAGCCTCAACCAAAGGCATCATGGACTTCAAAGAAGCACGAACTGAGGATGAAAGGGAGAAACGAGCTAAGAGGAAGGGACATTTGGCAAATCCACACGGTGATCAATTCCCGCCCAGAAACCTATGTCCCCACTGTGGAAGGATGTGTGGATCCAGAACTGGCCTCCACAGTCACTTACGGACATACAGTTAAGACCATATTCATGGAAGACCATCTTACTTGGCTACGAGTGATCACCAAAGAGGAAGACGACATGTCTAAAAAGTGTCACCAACATGACAAGTTTGGAAAGATCTGATGTAGATTTTGTGTCTGGTCCGTGGGTTCTGGTTAGGCCTTTGGTCTGGTCCAGCAGGGCTCTTCTCGTGTTCCTGTGCAGATTTTATTGTGTTTTTAGGAAGTGGTCATTATGCAGTTTCAGTGAAAAACTTCTTGAACCATTTAGTCTCATACTGAGCATTAATACAGAACAAAATCACACATGCTAAAAGCTAGTTGTGGAGAGAGAGGAAAAAGTAATGAGCTTAATGAGGAACATCAGTTTGTGGAGGAAATCAGAAAAGCCCTTGCGTACCCGTGAAATGCGTTTGGGAGTGCAAATAGGGCTTTTGGATCTTGTCCACTGTGTGTTTTTACATGTCCTTCTCACAGTGATACACAGAATGGGGCCCTCACTGCCTCCTCCACCTTTAAGGGCGTGTAAAATTCTATGCCACACTTCAGCATAGAACTCTCAGAGTGGCTCACATATTAAAGCAATAAAAAAGCATATATTTAATTGGCAACAGTGTTAGAAAAATGGCACAAAGGCTGGGATCCAAAGAGGCCTGTTTGCACGGAAGGGGTGCTCATAGCATCTCACATCACAGAGCATGTTCCTGCTTCAAGAGTAGCTTTTAGGGGGGAACAATTAGCTGCCGGGGGTGCGACGAGACTAAAGTTGTGTTTTGTGTGTGATATTAATATATTCTTCTGCTTTATGTCTGTCTTACTAATTAATGCTGCACCACTCCTACTGAAACCTAGTTTTGTCCAGCTTAATCACTAAAAGGTAAAGGGACCCCTGACCATTAGGTCCAGTCGTGACCGACTCTGGGGTTGCGGCGCTCATCTCGCTTTATTGGCCGAGGGAGCCGGCGTACAGCTTCTGGGTCATGTGGCCAGCATGACTAAGCCGCTTCTGGCGAACCAGAGCAGCGCACAGAAATGCCGTTTACCTTCCCACCAGAGCGGTACCTATTTATCTACTTGCACTTTGATGTGCTTTTGAACTGCTAGGTTGGCAGGAGCAGGGACCGAGCAACGGGAGCTCACCACGTCGTGGGGATTTGAACCGCCGACCTTGTGATCGGCAAGTCCTAGGCTCTGTGGTTTAACTCACAGCTAAGGTGCATTTAATTGAGGGAGTGTCACATTTTAACGGACCAGGCTGTGAGTTAAGGAGGTCTGAGTCCATTTTGTTTTCCTGTATTGCTCTAACAAGCAATGGGGAAATAAATACGAGAGATGACCTTTCATTCAAACAATTACTGGTATCTTCTTCTTCTTCTTTTTATTTTTATTATTATTACATGGAGAGAGGCCATAGCTCAGTGGCTGAGCATGTGCCCAACCCAATTTCAGACCTTGGCACCTCCAGGCAGGGCTGGGAGTGTCCCTCATCTGAAAATCCTGGAGAGCTCCTGCCCGTCAGTGTAGAGACAATACTGAGCTAGATAGATCAGTGGTTTGACTCCCTATGTTCCTAAATGGTGTCTCCTTCTTCCTTCCGTAGGGCAAAGAAGTATCTGTATTGTGGTCCTGGTGATATGCAGAGTTATTTAAAAGTAATAGGTTGATTAACTAAAGGGCAACATCCCAGTCCAGCACTATACATGCCCAACATCATGCGGAACTTCTTTAAAGGGCCCAACCCCTTTAAAGAAGCTGGAATCACACCTGTCAGGCTGCATCTGATCCTCAATTCCTCCTTCACCAAAGTTGCTCCTGCTGCTTGATCTAGCTGGGAATAATTTGTGTATCACATGCAATTCCCCTTGTAGCAACCCAAGCACATGTACAGCCATTCGTTGGATCAGGATGCAGATTATTATTTATTGGCAGATTTTGCAATGAATAATCTACTAAGTATTTTGCTACCCAAGTATGTAGCAAATTTGGAGGCATAAGTAAAACCAGTGCATTGCAGCAATTCCTTCTTGCAATGATTTCTTCTTTCTTCATTTCCATTATATCATTTTTAGAGGAAAAACACGCAAGTGCTTGCCCAGTAATGGGTCTTTGTTTTGAGAAGAAATAGGATAGGCTGTCTGTCATGTGCATAGCTCCTATCTGGAGTTCTCGCAAACTGTTTTTAAAAGGAAAGGACAGCTTGAAAATAAATTCAAGGGAATAACGCTAGCTCTGCAGTACGAGCAGTGGCAGTACATCAGATGTGCATCTCCTGGGCTCTTTCATGTGTTGATATTATACTAGCAAATGTTTTATTAAAATTGCCATTCTCTGGAATTCTCATTTCTGTGTGGTTTCCGTATTTCAGTAATCCGATATTGCTCAGTTATTGTTGGAATATTTTTTTTGTCTCTCCCCCCCCCTTGCACCCCCAAATCTTGCAGCATGACGTATCTCAGACCCTGCTCAAAGCAACCCTAGACAGCGTGGTGGAGGAATGTGTCAGCTTTGTCGGAGTTGATATTAACATCTGCTCAGAAATATTATTAAGGTGAGCTTGGAAGACTTGTGTGTTTCAGTAAGCTCATGGAGTTGGATCAAATGGGTTCAGAGGTTCAAACCTGCCATGGTTCCCAAATGAGACCAGGGGCTTGAATCCTCACATTTAACTCTTAAGAGAGAAAGGGTCTGTTGTCCACAGAATGTTAGTTGTTGTCTTCTTCTTTGGTTGCAACTCTCCTTTCATGAACAGTTTTCCCTTGCATTCTGAGAGGTCTTAAGCCTGTAGGATATATTGAGAGAGTAGAACTGAAACGGATGTGCTTATTTTGTTTCACTGGGTCTTCATTGGATACCTTAGTTTAATATCAACCCTGTGTCTAGCTAAAGAGTCACTGTTTTAACAATACACAGAGGAAAATAAAGTTCTGAGCCTTTTCCCAAGCCCACTGACCACACTCACTACCACATCCCTTATTCTGCATGCTACAATAGGGTTGGGTTTATATCCACTGCCTTGCAGGACATCTTCAGGAGTAGAAAAGGCTAAGGAGTAAACGCTACACAAATCCAGAGTGGAGTCCCTAAGTCGGTTGAATGGCTCCTAGTATGGCCTCCTTCCAACAATTGCTGCAGCCAAGCTGGTGCCAAACGTATTGCTCTGCTTTCCTTTGGACCACATTAGTGAGGCCGAGAGGAGGGTCTTGCCATCTGGGCAATCCAGGACCCCCATACTCACTGTCCAGGCTTGCGCCCTGGAGAGGTCGCTTTGGTGATGCTAATGCAGCTGTTTGACTTGATCCCTGGAGGTGCACTCCATCGTCTCTTGAGACACATGGATACCAACAGCAACAGGGTTGTGGGTTTGTTAATTTTCCATGTTGATTCCTGCATTTGGAAGGAGAATCTGTTTTCGCTTCACATATTGTCCCTGATTGTGGCTCATTTATTTTCTCACATAGAGCCAAACTTCCCACTATGGTAAACATGAATTTTACACACACACACACACACACACACACACACACAAATACTTTAACTGGCCATTTTTATTTTGAACAAAAGCAGATCTCAGTTCTGCCCTCCTCATTATCCTGTGCATTCTTGGAAACCAGAGGGGAGCTGGTCACATCCAGAAAGGGAGACTCCTAGGATTCTTCAGCAGTCTCTTCTTCCCCTCCACCCCCGCTCCAGCCCTGGAATCTGAACTGCTCCCTGTCACAGGTCCCTCCTGCTCACTAAGCCCTGTTGTACCTTCAGTATCCAGCGCCTCCTCCCAATCTCCCCATCACCTCCGACCTCTCTTCAGTGTCCCACCACCAACCCCCAGGCTCTAAGCCTTCCTCCTCTGGGATTTCCCCGGCTCGTGCCTTCCACCACTCCTTGTCGTCCAGCCAGTCCCTGACATCTGCACAACAAACAGAATTCACATTGTGCCTTTGCATAAGTCATTGCTTAATACTTACGCAAGTGATTCAATGCTTACATTGATGTGTGGGTACCTTCTTCCCTCCGTCCTTCTTAGACATATTGCAGGACTGAATGCCAACAGGGCTAAAAATATAGTTGAATGGCGAGAGAAGAATGGAGTGTTCATTAATCGGGAGCAGCTCAAGGATGTTAAAGGACTGGGTCCAAAATCCTTTCAGCAATGTGCTGGCTTTATCAGGATTAACCAGGAGCACATCAGAACTTACTGCAGGTAATGTATTAAGGTGTGATGTGGACAACAGGTTACAGTTATTTCTGTGCCACCTACTTGTTTAAGTAACATTTAAATGAATGTAGAGAATCACTCATCTTCCAACGGGAGGCAGAAACTTAGTAAAAATAAAATAAAGAGTAAGACAGTAAGTTGGAAGTCTTCTTTTCCCATGGCCCTGAGAGAGGGTAACCTGGTTTCTTTTGAAACTGCCATGTTACTAGTATGCCAGTGTTTTATAGAATGACAATATGGCATAGGGGCTGGTGAAGGTATGGGGAACATGTGGCCCTCCCAATATTGCTGGATTACAACTCCCATAATCTCTGGCTGTTGGCCCCGTCGCCTGGGTCTTTCTCTGTCCTTCTAATGCTATTTTGATCTTGGCAGCTGCAGACATTCTCTGGCAAATTGGAACTGTGTGTCATAATAAAACTTCCCCGTCCCTTCCAATGGAAGAAACCCCAAACGAAAGTTCAATTAAATTTTAAGTAGTGCTGTAATGCAATAGCAACTCGGCTGAACTCGGTCTGGAGCTGAGCAATGGGGCTCACTCCAAAGGCTGACCCCACCCTGAGACATGAAGATACTTTGAAGGCCAACTTCAAAGTGCACAGATTAGATGTTAAAACCTTTGCGCTTGTTGCACCAACCAGCTATAGATGGAACGGTCTGTGTTACGAGCCCATATCTATGTTAGAGGAGCAACATGAGTAGTCTCTGCAGGAGAAGGGACTGCCAGGCCAGCGCTATACACTTTGGCCCACAAGCTGATACACATGTGTTTAATATACGCAGTCATGTCTGCCAATCTCAGATTGGACTTGTATCTCGTGTGAGAAGCCATAAAAATTAAGTAAGGATGCAAGTTGGAAATAGCTGCACACCCATTCATTGTAGCAGAGTAATAGTAAGGAAATAAAATCAAGTGCTGCGATAGGAAAACTGTGTTTGTCTTTCATCATGAAGAAATATATGTTTGGCTGCACATTACCTTAATTAACAGTTCGTTAATATTTTTTTATTACAAAATATCATGAGGTTTAATAGGTCACAGCCTGCTTCTTCAGACACAAATTGCAGCTTAGCATCTGAAGTAGTAGATAACCACCTACAAAAGCTCATGCAATTTTCTAATTTTTAAAAAAGATGATTAATGGTTAATCTCAAGGTGCCATCAAACACATTTCTCTTCAAGTAAGCCAAGCTTTTCTGTGCCATTGTTTTGGGCAAAAAGCTCCCAGAACACCCTAAAGCAACTGTTCAAACTATCAAGACAAAAAGCCAACAATTTGACTGAAAAAGAAATGTGTGGAAAGGAAAGGTTTTGACCAACCAAAAGAGCTGCAATAGTGCTTTGCATGCAGAAGGTCCCAGGTTCAGTCCCCAACATCTCTAGGTAGGGCTGAGATAGCCCTGGCTTGAAACCCTGAAGAGGCTATGCCAATCAGTGTAGACGATTCTGCACCAGACAGGCAAAAGCTCTTAACTTGGCACGAGGCAGTTTCCAATGTTCCCTAAGAAGCAAGGAACCGTACAAAACCCAGAGCCATTTGGGCTAAGGACCTCTTGGGAAAGGACTGCCTGAGGAAGTGCAAGAGAACATATTATTATGAATTTCATGTATGAATCACTTCCATGAGTCACCCCAAAGTGATTTACAATGTAATAAAGTATATATATTTGTAAAAAACGCCTAACACAATGATATATATAAACACACTCAGTTTAAATCAACAACAGCACATATATAAAATCCATTCATGTCTAATACAGACGCCAACTGGGCTAAAGTTCTCCACCTTAAAGACCATCTGATTCCTTATGCTCCACCTCTATCACTGAGATCCTCAGATAGGGGATTTCTGGTGGTTCTCTACACCCCTGAGGTTTGGTTGGCATTGACTAGGAACTCCTTACCAATAGAGTTTCAGCAGGAACTACTCCTCCCATCTTTAAGGTGTCTTTTGCAAACTGTTTGTTTAGACAGGCCTCTGCTGAGTAGATTTTCTTTTTCACCAATCAGTATTTATTGGTGTTTTTATGAATGCTTTCTGCTGATTTTATTCTTATATGTTGTATACCACTTTGGTATATTTTAATGAAAATGCATATTAGAAATGGGTGAATAAATAAGTAAATCTAGAAGGCTTGCTAAAAATATATGAAGCTGACTTGTCCTCTTAGAGATCCTTTGCCCACCAGCCCAATAATGACTAATCCAGCTAGACAGGGTGAGCTCCCATTGCTCTGTCCCAGCTCCTGCCAACCTAGCAGTTCAAAGCACACCAGCGCGAGTAGATAAATTGGTACCGCTGCAGCGGAAAGGTAAACGGCATTTCTGTGCGCTCTGGTTTCCATCATGGTGTTCTGTTGTGCCAGAAATGGTTTAGTCCTGCTGGTCACATGACTGTCTGTGGACAAACACCGGTTCCCTCGGCCTGAAAACAAGATGAGCGCCACAACCCCATCATCGTCTTTGACTGGACTTAACCGCCCAGGGGTCCGTTGCTTTCATCTTTACTCCGGCTAGAAGTGGTTCTTCAGGACTTAGGTGGAGGGCTTCCCAGTCCTTAAAACTTGTTTAACGAACACAGGACTAAGACCACTGGTCTGTGTAACTCATTAGTGTCTACAAAACTAGGGCATCTCTCCAGGGTTTCAGAGAGAGGTCTTCCTCAGTCCTACCAGGAGATGCTTAGGGTTGAACAAAGCAGTGTTTTCCCCACCTAGGTACAGTCCTTTAGCTGCAGATTGAACCTCAGACATTCTGTACCTTCAAAGCATGCTCTCACCCACTGGGACTTCCCCTAAAATGATGTTTCTGCCCAGGTTTGCACCAGACATCTTTCAATTGAGGCTAACATAATAGCTGCCTTGCGATTAGGACATTTGTGGGTTTGCTTTGGCCAGGATTTCCAAAGGTTTGTTAATTATGAAATTCGCTTTCACTCACATTTCCTTGGCCCCTTGTAGTGCTAGCACAGGGGGAGGTAAATACTCTTTTCAGGGACACTCTTTTTTAACGGCAACTCCACATTTCTCTTCCATGATTTTGGACATCAGTCAACAGGGTGAGCTTGCAGCTGAGGGTCATAAAGCAGCTGCAAACGAGAAGCAGGGTAAGAAGAAAACCAAAGCGGCAATAAACATCATTCGACGGCCAAATCCTTTGGATCAAACTTGCATCCACCCAGAATCATATAATATTGCAATGAGGTAAGCAATAATACAATGGGTCTACAGTTAGCACATTAACTTTTCATTTAGGAAATGGTCATTTTTCTCGGATAATGGAAAAATCAGGGGAGCAATACATTGACTTTAATAAGTCTTGTACTATAATGACGGCGAAGTTAAAAGTCTTCAGTTCTGTTTGGCGTCCTTTGGCACACACACAAGGCATTCCTTCACCCATACGAAATAAACTGTTGCTGCTTATATGAATCCCCCTGTGTATGTTGGAACTGTCACATTCACTGGGGCTAATGGACCAGGCTCCTAAACGTTAAGTTGTTTTGCGCAGTGATAACTTGCTAACCTTTCTGGACGGTGGCACACGTGTGCTCCTTGTGTTGTTTCCATGTCAAGCATAGATTGTAATATCTGTGCAGAAATGGCACCCTGCCATAGCACGTTACTGCTGTGTCAGGTGTTATTATCCCAGGGATAAAGCCGAAAAGAAAAGAAAGGAAGAAAAATAAATTTGAACCCAGTTTTGCAACATCATGAAGAGACTTGGACTAAAATTAGCTGTCACACTCAGTTCAAAACACTGAGCTCAAAACAAAAGCAACAGAAATATTTCCTGCACCCAGAAGTCACCTTCCTCCCTCCCTCCCCCTGCAATTGGTGTCTTGCTGGTTTCCCTTTCTTATTCAGTGGTAAACCTTTGTGGCCTGAGGACCACAGTCTCTTATGGGCAACCTTCTGGGGCCCATACGTCAAGTGTGGAAGGGGCCAAAAGCAAAAGTGGGTGGAGCCAGGAAAAACAGCTAGACTTCCCATGTGATCTTGGGCCAGTCACCAGCTCTCAGCACAAGCTACCTTGCCTGGTTGTTGGGAAGATGTAAGAGGGAAGCGAGGGACTGTGCAAGCCACCCGGATCTCCTTCTAAGGAAGAGCAGGATAAAAGCAGAATAAATAATGTACAAGGATTTGCAAATGAAATGTCTGCCTAGTGGCAGTTCTCTATTACTTCCCTTTTCTTTCCAGTCATATGTTTACATTTCCTTTGCAAATTATGCTTTTATGATGCTAGCAGTAGGTGCAGAACTCTTTATAACCAATTATGAGGAAATAAAGTGGAGTGTTAATGCCGCTGGATATTGCCACATTTATTTGTGCTGAAGCAAGCACACAATCCCTGTTGGGTGTAAGAAGGCCGCCCTGATATTCTGTTGCCTGCAGCAGCACTTTACTGTTAAGCTGGAAATGAAAGAGTTAGGAGAGGTATTTTAAGGCAGTATGCTAGTATGTCATTCACTGAAGATCACATAGCCCAGTATACTGAATCTATAACATCATGAGGCTTAAAAAGCTCCTTTTTTATTTTTAATCTGGCAAAACACTCATTAGTTTGACAAGCAATGTTTTGGGCTTTGTGGCATATTCCCAGTAACAGCGAACTCTTATGGCTGAGTGCCTATCTATTTCGAAGAGAATCTGGGCCACCAGATTCCACATACGTGAAGTACTTCTTCGGTACATAGAAGCATAGAATTGTAGAGCTGGGTCCAACACAATTCAATGAAGGCATCTTTTGCCCAACACGGGACTCGAAGATTAAGAGTCCCATGCTCAACTGAAGTGAATTTAAAAAAACAACACATTTTAACAAGAAGCCCAAAATTGCCTGATAAGAACCTATGCTGGTGGTAGCTGAGGCTATAGAGAGGCAAAATAAAAAGGGACTAAAGAAACCAGAAGTCAGGCAGACTGTGCAAGTCTGTAAGGTAAGTCTGTGGTTGAAAACATGGAGGCACAGAATGTTAGAATGTCAGTTGGAGGCAAATGAAAAGGAAATAATCAATACTCATGGTTTTTTTGTTGATATGGACCCCTACCTAGTCAGATAGGTGGGGATAGTGTTGCTGCTGCTGTTTTGAATTCCAGTTCTTTTCCACTTTATTTGTACAACTTTTTATGATAAATCCTCATTTAGGGTGGAAGGCTGTTCCCCTTCCACCCAAAAATCAGCTCAACAACTTTGCACCCCCCCAAAAATGGGGCTTTCCTCCTTCCTCCTCCCCCCAAAACAAAAAAAGCTCAACAATTTTGACATGAACCCCCCAAAAGGCGGTAGATCACTGGCAGTTTTTAATTCTGTGAGTAGATCACAGTCTCTTGGGAGCTGGCCACCCCTGAATTAGTAGCTGCATTAGGAGAAAATCTTTTCTGAAGCTAGTATTTGCATTGGGATCCCTCATTAGCGCCTATGGGGAGTTTCCCCCTTAAGCAAATGTGTTTACTTCTGAGTAAATATACTCACGATTGTGCTGCATGTTTCCTTAAGAAACCATTTGTTCCCCTTATTTCCTGACACATCATTATGGGCATGGCATTTTAACTATATCAGAAAGGGTGGGTAAAAGCCTTTCCACTAACGTATCCACCATAATCCTGAGAGTATCTCATTGCCAACACCCGCTGGGTTTCTGATGTGCCCTGGGTCAATAGGAGCCTGGGAAACAGCCAACTAGGAATTTTCTGACGTCTGGCAAGCAGCCTATACCTGGTTAATAGATTACGCCTCCCCTCCCCCCCCCCAAAAAACCCCTTTCCCATACCTTTCGGTTTACAAGGATTCAGAGTAGTGTAAATGGCGTAGGCACTAAGATTAAGCAAAGAGAGCAAAATCCACTTCTAACTAGAAACCAACTACACTTCTGTGTAGCTCAGTAGACATCTGGTATTAACGCTAGCAGAGCTACCGTTTCAACATTCTAGTTACACTTTTCCAAACTCCCTAGTTAGTCCATATTCAGCAGAAAGCCTGCCTTGAGGAAAGAGGTTTTCAGAAGATCAATAAAGGGCACCCGCTTCCTCACAGACACACACAACCGCGTATCGAGGGCTATTCCAGGCTGTTGCTATTTTGGGTTGGGATTCAGTTACACACCAGCAAATTTGGGCAGCACAATTCAAGTTGATTTGGTGCTCTTGCGCAACTTCCCCCAAAGTGTCTTGTCTTTTTGCAGTAAGGAAAGGGACAGGGATATGCACCAGAAAGTGTGGGGGAACTCTTGCTTTGACGCATTGGGAAGCATGCGAGTTAAATAGCCAATATCTGGGCAAACAAATTAGGTTGAATGCTGAATAAACAGAGAATCCCTATTCTGTGAAAGTGCTAATTAAAAGGCACTTGAAAGTGGTCTTGAATACCTCTTTCTGTTTTTTAAAAAACTGTCTGGTAGCCTGAAAATGCAGACGCTGTAACATTATTGATTTCTAGCCAATGTCATTCTTAAATGTGAAAAGGATCTGGGGGTCTTAGTGAATCACAAGCTTAACATGAGTCAACAGTGTGATGCAGCAGTAAAAAAAGCCAATGCTGTTCTAGGCCATGGAGGAAAGGGTAACAATTCTCCCCCCATGCCCACTCTGATCCCTTTTTCTTTTCAGGGGCTCCTCCCATCTGATGCAAGTCACGCTACACACACACACACACACACACACACCCTAAAAGCAAAGATGTATTGAACATCATGCATAGTTTCGCCCCAAGGCTTGTTGTTTTCCATATATTCTATTCATGAATAATTGTGGTTGGGATTGCAGCCTAACCAGTCCTAATTCTCAGCCGCTATTTAAGCCCAGACGACAGAGATGAACAACTTCTGTGCCTTCATTGTCACTTACAACTATCAAGTCTTTGTAACTTTCACTATATACAACCAGCGTTAAATTGTAAATTGCATTTGTATCAGCAACCATAGTGGGTTTCTTCCCCTCAATGCTGGAATCGTTTAATGTGGCCTCATTTAATCGGATGCAAACAAGTAGCCTCGTTTGCGAATGAACCAGCTTGCTCTTCTCATACATGCATGCTGGGTTCCCAAAAAGTGTTACTTGCCATCTTAAACACCAATATCTGGTTTATAGCAGTTCATTAAGATGCCTGCAGATGCATAGACGACCTCACGTTTAGAATGTGACCTTTAGTATGTGACCTTCGAAACGTTTTTCAGAGTTCATGTGTCTGTCACTTGTTAGAGGCCAATGCAGCTGGCTAGCTCCAATTTAAAATGGGATCTATAATGTCATCTTATTGGGGCTAACACTAGAATTAGTCCTCTTGAAGGAGGGAGGGAGATAAATACATTTTCTCCTGTGCAATATCCATTATTTTGAGTGGGATTTGCACAAGAAACATTTGGTGGTGTATTGTGTTCATTCATATCTGCAGACATGAAATAGGCAGTTCCCCGTCTATTTTTCTAACAGTTACTCCCCACACACCTTTTGTTTGTTTGTATCTAAACTGTAATTCCAGCAGGAGTGCAATATTTAGAATTTTCATGTGAGATCACTGCAGCAGACATCTCGGAGGAAAACGTTATATCCATTTAATAATTGCCAAATACATAAAATACTTTTAAAATAGGATCTGACTCAACTATATTTGTATGTAACGTGCACTAACTCAAGTCTGAGCAATTCTTATTGTCTGGCATGACCATGTTTCTCAACTTCATTAATATGCATCATGTGAGTTGACACAATCAGTGAGATCTGGCTTCATGCTGATGCCAGTGAGGGCAATTGAGACTAACAACAAGTGAGGTCAATTTAAATAAACATTCACACACAATAAAATGGAGGACATATATTTGATTTAATGTCCTCTGTGC
The DNA here is from genome assembly GCF_964106645.2 of Podarcis pityusensis. Taxonomy (NCBI): domain Eukaryota; kingdom Metazoa; phylum Chordata; class Lepidosauria; order Squamata; family Lacertidae; genus Podarcis; species Podarcis pityusensis. The sequence continues at coordinate 103,037,121 of NC_138026.1, read as the reverse complement.
GTGCAATCCAGTTCTGTAGATTGTAGTTATTGTGTGACATTACAGTCATACCCCGGGTTACAGACGCTTCAGGCTGCGTTTTTTTGGGTTGTGGACCGCCGAAACCTGAAAGTACCGGAACGGGTTACTTCTGGGTTTCGGCGGTCACACATGCGCAAAAGCACCAAATCGCAACCTGCGCATGCGCAGACTCGCTGCTGTGGGTTGCGAACGCTGTGGGTTGCGAATGTGCATTCCTCACGGATCACGTTCGCAACCTGAGCGTCCACTGTATATCATTGGTGTCCAAATTTCACTGATGTTCATTAGCCAACAATGGTTCGCGTGGAATATTTGTGCGTAGGTCACCAGGCTATTGTTTGATGTTAAGGAAAGACTACAGAAAGCTGCCTTATACCAAGACACACCACTGAGCCATCGAGTTCAGATTTCTCTACTTTAACTAACGTTGGCCCTCCAGCGTCACAAAAGGGGCAATTCTTAGCACTTTCTGGATATGAAACGTGGCACCCTTTTACATGGGGAGGATCCACTCCAGCACAGACTGACAGGCCTTTCCTTTAAACGTGCGGCACAAAGCAGTACGAGGAAGGGAGTGCAAAAACTTTGACTCTTAACAAGTACAAAATGCGATTCAGCCTTCTCCATGATAAATCTTTGGGAGCTATAAATCCACTATAAAAATATGCATGTAATACACGTGCTGCCTACCAAAAAAGACCAGTTTTAAAGACTGAGAACTGTTGGAAGTATCAAAAGCCCACCAAATACTCGAAACTGCTGTGCCCCCCCCCCGAATCAGATTTTACTGCTTTAAAGCCCAAGCATCTTTATATTAAAATTTAGGTTTTAAACAGAATTGCTCCCAAGTGGTGACTTGTTCTACCCAGCTTTGATCTGCAGGCACTTTCTGTGGTTGAATTAGAAAGACCTGAAAAGAGGGGTGAGAAGCTTGCAGAGGAATCTGAAATAGTAGTTATATTTTCTTTCTTTTTTTTTTTAAAAAAAAGATATTTATTGAAAATTTTTAGAATTACAAAAGAGAACAAAGCAGAAAAAGAGAAAGAAAAAACAAAGAAAAAACAAACCACATCAAACAATACAAATTCAAAAAACAAAAATACAACACAAACACTCAAAAACAAATCCATCATTCTCAAATCCTCAACTGTCATTACCTTCTTTCTTTGACCTCCTCCTCCTCCCTTTTTTTGTATCCTAGTTGTTAATTGTCGCAGCAAATCCTTTCCATATTTCATAATATTCTGTCATTACATTACCTTAATCTATTTTAATCTTATCTTACTATAAAAAACCTTAAAGCTTAAAACTTAAATCTTATTTTTACCAACTTCTCATAACCATAATATTCTTACATAATTCTTTAAACATTTTTGCTAAAGCCAAGTAATTTCATTCCAACATTTTTCTAACATTCATCAATTTTATAAAACAATCCTAGTAGTAAAAAAATAAATAAAAACAATCCAATCTTCATCCAGCGTCCCTTCCTCCTGGTCCCGGGTTTTGTCAGTCCTTATTATCCCATTGATCTAGCGCATTAACCTGGTAACCTTGTATCCGAGGCCCTTAAGTCTCTTCCATGTCCCTTCCGCAGCTCTTCTTCAAATTTATAACTGTATTTTCCTTTGTCTCCTGCTCCTTTCACTCGTGGGAACTCCAGCTTAACAATGTTTTTGACCCTTCTCGACAAATCAGCCCCTTTTCCATAGTCCACACTAAACTCCATGTGGTATTTAAGAACATGTTTCAAAATCCCTCCAAAATTAAGAGCCCCCACAACCCCAAACATCTCATGGCCCATTGCCAGACTTGAAAGGTCCAAACATCCCTGCATAGGGGGGTCTATCCAACCCCCCATTTCCAAACCAAACCAAACTTTATCTTTCCAAATCTGGCTTTTTCCAAGTTCATTTGTCAAGTCCAAAAGCTCATGTTCCTGCTGGGCCACAGCTCCCTTCATCTCTGGCGCCCAAGATTCAGTAACATCCTCTTCCCTCATTTGTTCTGTCAGGGCACACTCCTGATTTAATTCCTGGGTGGGCTCCATATAATTTCCCACTGCCTGTTCAAAATTTCTGATCGCATCAGTCATCAAATCCGTCTTCTCATGTAGCTGTTCCAGTAGGGCATTTGTTTTACAGAAAGCATTCAACAGAGCTTCTGAATACATTGTCCTGCAAGGTCAGAAGTCTATTCCCACGATTGTAATCTGTAACAGCTGCAAGCTCCCCGGAGTTGGTTACAGTTTCACAGTCTCCCTCTAGGGGGAAAACTTCTATTTGTTCTTTCTTTCAAAGACAAGTCTAACAACAAAGTTTTCTTTTTCAGATATTTTGTCAATATTTGTTCCTTTAAAATGCGAAGGGGAACAATGGAATCAATGTTTCTCTTCTTATAGCTATCTGCCAAAAACGTTTGTCTCTGGTCAATGAGCTTCAAAAAACGTCAGTCCTGACACCCCGCTCCAGGATCAGGACGGTGGAAAGTTACTTTACTTTACACTCACTTCTGCAGGTTTAAACAGTCCGAAAAAATCCCCCCTCTTCTCCTGCTTCCGAAGGGGGGTTCAACAATTTTAAATGATGAAAGTTAATCTTTTACAAGCGATTTTCTGAGCTCTAGTTTGCCCTGTCTTTGCTTTAATCTATCTACAAAGAAACAGAAGGCTGACTTCCTGTTTAGACCTTCCCGTTTCAGTGCCAAATTGAGGTAAACTTTTAAGTCCAATTTTCCTTTCTGTTCGCAAGTCCTTATTTAAAATCCAATTGTCCGAAATTTAAGTACTCACGGGTGATTATTTTAGAAGTCAAATTGTCCCAGGAAAAAGGCAGCGCTCTCCGGCAACGGCTGTGCGGCTTCGCTCCACGGAAGAAGCAGTTGACTCTCAGCACCGCGCCACTTCCCCCTCTTCGCTCCGGAGCCCGTTAGTGGGTTCTTTTGCGGGTTGGGGCGGCGCTAAAGGTGCCCGCCGAGTCCCATGGTCACAGGCTTCATCCGCCTGTGATTTTTGAAAGGGTCCCCGCTTCGCCGTAGCGGAAAAGACCCGTTTCGCGTGGAGCTAGTCCCTCCAGATCAGAGGGAGTCCGCCATTGCTGATGGCGCCACCCCGGAAGTGTCTAAAATAGTAGTTATATTTTCAACAGGCAGAATATAATCCTTTTACCTTAAATGTATTGAAAAAAATATGCAGCAAACATATTGTGGTCTATTTGACTGTGTTTAGATGATCAAAATGTATTAATACTTTCCCACTGTGGAAACTTAATATAGTTCTGAATTGTAATAAAGCATATTAATGTTTTTTAAGTGTCTGTAATACAAATCTTTCTGGAACTTAAAAACCTTTTTTTTTTAAGCAAAGATTTCTGCATAAGCACTTTCAAGGCGGTATATTTTCCTGGAATCTTAGGATTGTATATTAAAATTACGAAGGAAGTCTGTATGTAAAAAGCAGGCTGCAATGGCAGATCTTCCTATGACAATTAATACAGCATGGGCAAACTATCCAGTTTCAGAGTGTGTGTATTGCAAAAGAATTGCACTGGAAAAACCAGGGGAACGTTTAGAAATTACAGTGAGGTAATGGACCCAAGCTCCCTGTTTGGGGATCTTGGTAGAGTAATATAATTTTCTTCTTCGCTGCATTGCATTAGTCTACTGGGTAAGGTGGTTTTCATTAATTAGATGTAAATGTTTGCCAAAAGAAAATCCCAGAGAAAATGCTCATTAAGACAGGATGTTAAGCAGATTATGTATATTATGTGGCAAAATTGCAACATCTGGTTTATGGATTATATTTCATGCAGATTGATATTTTAGGGGTCTTGTGCCATGGCTTATTTTTTTTATTTAAAAAATGCGTAGTATTTAGTACTGCACATATGGGAATCTGCTTTTGTAACTTGCACAGCTCCAAGTGCCATTAATACCAGTTAATCTGATTGGAGTATTTTCTCATGCCACTATTCTCCACTATATCCTAATGAGTATTCTTCTTCTTTGGCGATCACTCGTAGCCGAGTAAGATTGTCTTCCATAAACATGGTTTTAAAAGTGAGTCTGTAAGTGACTGTGGAGGCCAATTCTGGATCTAGACATCCTTCCACAGTGGGGACATAGGGTTCCGGGTAGGAGTTGATCACGTTGAGGGTTTACCAAGTGTGCCTTCCTCTTAGCACGTTTCTCCCTTTCATCCTGAGTTCAAAGTATTGCCACAGCCATACTTCACCCGTTTTATCCCTCCCTTCATTTCCTTCCATTTCCTTTGTATTTTCCTCTGTTATGGGCTCCTTGGGGCAGCACCATACCTATGTACGGTTCAATATAAATACTGGTTGTATCCAGTGGTTCCGCTTGTAATCTTTGATCCAGCAGAACAGGGAGGGAGGCTGCTTTCACTGATTCGCCCTTGCAGCCCCTAGCATGCTGTTCCAAATTATCTCCCAACCCTCTCTTGAGCAGATTTGCAGGGATAGAGGAGAGATGGGGGCTGCATGGGGGAAGGACGTGCATGCAAAAATAGCTTTCTTCCCCCTTTCCGCTGGATCAAAGAGCCTTCTGCCACCAGAGGAGCACCATTGGGTACAACTCAGTAATAAGCAAAGCATTCTTGTTGATTGAAAGCTTCATATTGTCAAAGCCTTTCGGCATACAGTGGTACCTTGGTTCTCAAACTTAATCTGTTCCGGGAGTCTGTTCAACTCCCAAAACCATTTGAAAACCAAGGCACAGCTTCCAATTGGCTGCAGGAGCTTCCTACACTCAAGTGGAAGCCACATTGGACATTCGGCTTCCAAAAAACGTTCGCAAAGTGGAACACTCACTTCCTGGTTTGCGGCATTCGGTAGCCGATTTGTTCAGGAGCCAAGCCGTTCGGGAACCAAGGTACCACTGTATATCACTCAACGTTGCAGTCATTAGCTCATGAGTTTCCAAGTTTACATTTGTTATTCTTTTTAACTGGGTGAGGGAGAAAGTACATGTTCAGTTTGTTAATTCTGTGTTGTTTTGGTTGTCTGGCTAATTGGTAACTGCAAAATTTCTAATTCGTAGATGCAGTCAGATGATATGCCATCTGTCTCCTTAACGTCTTGTGCAAACATAATTATGACTCATGGAAACCCTCTCCTGGGGACTGAGAGACCCTCTTGAAAAGCATGGGGTACGTCGTGCTGGGGCACTGCATTTGGAGGGAAGAATAACCAAAACTTGGGGGGTGGCAGCTGGCAAGAGTTTTGCTTGTTCAAGCTACATCTGCCATATTTGAGGTAATCCTCCATCCCACGCCAGCTCCGTGTGCCATACCCTAGACCTTCTGTGAGGGTCTCCTCGCCCCCCAAAAAGGCTTTTCTTGTTCATAGGGACCGCAGCAGGGAAGAAGAGGTGGGAAAGCCCCCATACTCAGACTTACCTGGTGGAACAAGAGTCCACTTGGACAGCTTTGAATGCAGCTAAAGGAATTTGCACTTTCCCTGTTACTGGGTGGTCAATTCACTGCAGCAGAACAACGTTGTACTTTGGATAGCTCTTCGAAAACAAGGTTTTAGAAATTGTGTATTGAACTAATGTTTTAGATTGTGCTTAGTTGTTTGCATTTACTAACATTTCAGCTGCATGTGTGGTAGTAATTGCATTCAGATGTGTACACTGCAAGAATTGTTTGCCTATTTTCTGCATCAAACATGGTCATTGCTGGCAGATCTCTAACCTTCAAAAACCTCTCTGGAAATGATCATTTCCATCCATTCCAGTGGATATTCCATTTCTAAAAAACCCGCCATTAAAAATATTATAACCTAAATTGGCCTTTCATTTTAAGATCTAAACTCAAACTAATTCACTAAGAATGTGGGCAACTCAATGAAGTATGAAAACCAATCTCAATATATATGTTACAGTGAGCGTCCAAAATATGATGAATTTTGACTTGTGAACATTGATAGGTCCAGTTAGACCTTGGAAGGCTGCAGTCCTATACCCACTTACCTGGAGTAAGCCAGTGTTTTGTAGTACAGTGTTGGACAGCAAACTTGGAGCCCAGGGTTCAAATCCCCACACAATCATGAAACAAATTGGGAGGCCTCAGACCAGTCACTATCTCTCAAGCATAGCCTACCTCATAGGGTTCTTGTGAGGAGAAAATGAGAACTATTTTTCCTACGTTGAGCTCCTTGGGGGAAAGGTTTGATATAAATGAAATAAGCCCCATTTAACTTGATGGGCCTTACTTCTAAATAGACATCCATAGGCTTGTCCTAGAAGTGTCTAAAACAGGGGTGGGTAACCTGTGGCCCTCCAGATGTGGTGGGACTCCAGCTGCTATTAGTCCAAGCCAGCATGACCAATGGTTAAGGAAGCTGGGATCTGTAACCCAGCAACACCTTTAGGACTGCAGGTTAGCCACCCCTCGTGTAAAATTCATTACACCCCTGATGTAAAACATCATTGTTGGATGTTAAAGTAACCTGAATGTGAATATAGCATCCATTGGCATAGGCTAAGAAGTGGAATACGAATGTTCCTTATATATTTCAGACCTTCTCTCCATTAATTTGCATTTACATATTGAACATTGGTCGTAATTTCAGTTGGCATTTTCTTAAAGAGGGGAAGAGAAAGAGGGTTTGCTGCATTTATCTCCATCTACTGAAATGCGTATATGTTTATTTTTCCTTTGTTAACTTTTGTGTATATGTTTACTTTTTTGTCCAAAGCTTAGTGCATATTTATTTACAGCTAGCTTTAAATACTAATCAATGTAGGGTTTTTTAAAAAAATAAATAAATACTCCTAAAATATGTGCATTTGGTGTTGATACAAGTGGTCAATAAACAGTTAATTGCAATTTGTCATTAGCAAGTACCTCCTCAGTTATTACAGACACAAATAAAAGGCAATACTTGGAGAGGGGTTGGTTATTTATTGAAGGCCCTATAGCATGCTTTCCAAATATAGCCAACTGGAAGTTGTTGTTCAATATGTGTGTTAAACATAAAAAAACCAAAATTCAAAACCAACAAAGCAGCATTAGATAAACATACAAACTATCACAGGCATCCTAACATTGTCAAGTTCCAATATACCCAATCCCTCCTGCGTCCCATATATCAGAATAAATATCCAGTATTTCGACAGTTGTCCATTAACAATCTAGTGTTGAATATAGTGTGCCCGTGTGTTTTGTTCAGTCCAACACAAGCCAAATGGAGTTAGGGAGAAGAGGAAGTTGCCTGTGACAAAGTCTGCTTTTCTTCCTTTCTTTTAACATGTAATACCCATTTATTCTGGCTCCATTTTCTGTGACCTTGCAGTAAATTTGAGGACGTTTTTCTACACGCAAAAGCATTTCACTTTGTTCTTAGCAATGACATTTAAAAATAGAGATGGTCAATATGCATTACGGCTGAGATGGAGCTGTCTGTTTAATATTGATTTCTGTTCCAAGTGCCCTCCAAGCACGTTTATTTGGGTGAAAATGATCTATGAAATATGTAACCAGATTAAACAGCCTCTCTTTTAAGGGGGGGGGGGGATACATCTGTAATCACTAAGGACACTGTTGACATGGAAATGAGTGCTTTCCCTTGACTGAACAAGGCTCTATGAGGGAGCAAGAAAATGGCATTGTTTCTTTGAAGATAGCTTTTCATTTATAATTCTGGGGTGAACAGGAAGTTGTTAAGATATTGCTAGAATTCTTAGTCTTGCAAGCTGTTACTGTTGAAAATGTATGCATAGATATATAGGGTTGTATCCAGTGCTGCAGTTCTGTTCAAGCAAGAGACTTCCCCATCCTCTTCTGCTGTGGGATACACCCTCAAAATCTGGGATTCTTATAGTCTTGCAAACTGCTAATGAAGAAAATGACATAAGATGTATAGGGTTTGCTCCAGAGGCACCAGGTTTGGGGAAGTCTGGTACACTGAAACTTCCTGCGTCATTCTGAACCAATCAATTCTCTCTTTCCCACCTAAGCAAAAACTGGTTGGGGTTTTTAAATTAAATTCCCTCCACTTTTCCAGTTTACAGCACAGCAGAGTGGAGTTTTGTCATGGCAAAGCATGATAAGAGGCCCTAAATCCATGCTCCCCCCCCCCCCTTAGCCGTATGTAGGAATAGACATTCCAGGTCCCGTAAAAAGCAGGCTTGGAGTCACCACCCGTCAGCTGATAGGATGTTACTTCATGTCTGCCAATCAGCACAGGGCCGGCCCACCCATGAGACGCAAGGTGAGGTGACTGCCTCAGGGGGCAAGATCCACAGGGGCAGCAGATCTGGCTTCTAAGGAATGCATCACCCAATGATGATGATTATGATGATGATGCCTCACTGGTAGCAACAGCAACAGCACGTTCCTTGGAGGCGGGATCTGTCGTCTCCTCAGCAGCTCCCTCCCCATGCTGCATCTACAGCAGCCTCTTGGCGAATAGGAGGCACTGCTGGTCTCCTCGCACCCTTGTTCCCAATGAAGTTCTTAATTTCCCCCTTTTTCCTGATGTAGATCTTCGCTCACCCCTTCTTTCCTGGCGTCCATTTTGAGGTTCATGTCAGGTGCCTCTTGGGCCGGCCCTGGATCAATAGCACTTCAAAAGACTGGGCAGGGCTCTGTGCAAGGCCTTTTTGGTACTTTGAAGTCCCAGTGATCATTACCTGACAAAGCGATGTTGGGTGATAGGCAGGTGGTCAGCTTGTCCACCCAGAGGTGGGTCTAGGGGAGTATGACCAATGTGGTCGCATTGGATTTGGAGTTTTTGGGGCACCACAACTATGACATCCAAATTGGGGGGGGGGGTTGAATATATTTCTATGTACCCCAGGCTTGAAACATTATGAACTTAAAAAAGTTTCTAATCTATAGAATTTTTGCTTTGCTTTCCGTTATTTTTAATGTTTATGAATAAGGTTTTTAACGCTCATTGGAGGAAGCCTCAGCGATATTGGAAAGTCAGCCATGCAGCAAAATGTGGATGTGATAATTAAAAAGGAAGGGCTGGAAGGAATTGCAAAAAAGTTGAATACAACGGGGCAAACACTGCAAATAATAATCGATGGGCTAACTCAACCTGAAGGCTTTGACATCCGACAAGGTAAGAGATTTGAAGGCATCTGCAGTTTCCCGTTTTGTCTGCTTGTGTTCTTATTTATTAAGCCAGTGTCGTGTTTAGATGGATGGATGGAGCGGACAACTCCCCTTAAGTTGTCCGGGGCAAGAAAGCATTGTGTTACTCTGTGGGTTGGGTAGCATGTGTTAGTTTTGTAATTAAGAAATTTGAATCCTGCCTCTAAATCATGATCCTTGAAAGCCCTAGGAGGACAGATCTCACAAATCAGAGTGCTTTAGTATGCTTCCACACAGGATGAGTTTATCGATCCCTAACCTGCTTGGGCCAGCTCTAGTGGTCCAACCTTCTTTGATGATGGATTGTAAATCTTCTCCCTTTTCCCTGCTTGAATAATGCAGAAAACGTGAGACTGACAAGCAAGTGATTTGTGCTGTTCACAAATGTAACTTTCTGTTTTTGTGGGCAGGCTGGGCTGCATGTTTCCTGAAGGTTAGGAGCTTAGATCTTTCCTACAGTGGAAAGCTATCTGTTTAGGAAATAAAGAGTGAAGCATGCACTCTGAAGAACAGGGAAACAGTGGGTTGGATCCACGGAAAGACCACTGTGCCCACGGAAAGACCACAGAATGCTCTGGGGATTTTCTGGTGCAGCCTGGAAGGTAGCATTGAGAGCTGAGGGGGAAAGGAGGAATCATTGAAAATTGTCTTCCTCCTGCCTCTGGTAGGGTGTCCCATGAGTTAAACTCTGCTCACGGGAAGTCTGGATCCAACCCAATGAAACTAGTAAAACTTTTTTAAATAAAAAAAACCCACGTACCCAATTTCTGTCTGTCATTCCCCCTGCCGTGCACCTCAGAAAAATAGCAAGCCCACCAAACTCCCTTATAATGGGACTCCTGTTGCCACGGTATATATTTAGGCACCAATAACACAGTTCAGAAGCAATTGTGCATAATTATGTAAAAGCCATATATTTTTAAAACACTCAATTATCTGCTTAGCCGAACATAAGAAAGTAAAAACGTTTTGGGTTGCCAGCATCAGTGAAGAGAACTAATAAAACTAATGGGGAATAAAGCATATGGTCTTGCAGCCTATGTTTTAATTAGGCAATGGACTGAGCAAAACTACAATCTTTTTCATGTGCAAATGTTTAACAGCTGATCATATATTTGGAGCAAATCAGGGGTAGGGGATGCAGTGGCTCTTGGACGTGCCAGGAATAGCTTTTTGTTGTTTTTTAAGAGCAGTTTGTAAAATATATATAAGTGGCTCTTGAGTTGCTGCCTAAGCCCATCTCCGCTACAACCATTAAACACTATTTACTTAGGGTTTAGGGGTTTTGTTATTTTTATTTTGGGGGGAGAAAAACACTGGAAAGTGCCTGCACTGCATAGTGTAATATTGCAAGAAGCTTAACTGTTTGGGAGTTGAGTAATTAAGTTCATTCCTCCACTGGAAACTTTGATGTCATGCAGTCTACAGCTACCCTTGACTATATAGGGTCTCCTTCCCCGCCTTTCTTCCACAAAGCTTTCCAAAAATATTAGAAACATTCCCACTGATTCCAGGTGATGCCACCACCTTGTATTTAAAAATAAATACATGTTTTGAGCATCACTTTTGATTCTAAGACTTAGGATTTGAGTTGTTGTTTTTTTCTGCTGGGAAATTTGAACATGTCCCTGCTAAACCCACAGTGACAGTGTGTTGGGAGATGCATAAAATTGCGGTCTAAAAATAACAAGCACTTGGTGAAACTGAACAAAGGGAGTCTCAAGCGAAGTTCTGCATTTCCTCAAAGTAGCATACAGTTGGAACCGTGAAATCGCACGATGTACAATTCTTGGGATTCTACTGTTTTGGAAAAAGAAAGAGAAATACCCTTCTTGCAGAAAGGAGAGGGCTTGGTTGGAATCCCATCGTGCATGAGTTAGGCCCCCATGTCAAGGGAGGTTTTGAAATATGACACCCTAATCCTGCAGTCTGAAATTGTTCCCCTATGCCATGTGACTTGGGACGCGGGTGGGGCTGTGGGCTAAACCACAGAGCCTAGGACTTGCTGATCAGAAGGTTGGCGGTTTGAATCCCCGCGACGGGGTGAGCTCCCGTTGCTCGGTCCCTGCTCCTGCCAACCTAGCAGTTCGGAAGCATGTCAAAAGTGCAAGTAGATAAATACTTCCAGCAGGAAGGTAAAGGGCGCTTCCGTGCACTGCTCTGGTTCACCAGAAGCGGCTTAGTCATGCTGGCCACATGACCCGGAAGCTGTACGCCGGCTCCCTCGGCCAATAAAGCGAGATGAGTGCCGCAACCCCAGAGTTGGCCACGACTGGACCTAATGGTCAGGGGTCCCTGTACCTTTACCTTTACCATGTGACTTATCTGAATGTGCAGATTAATGTGTGCCTAAGTCTCCAAATGTGATTCTGAAATACCATTTACACTGAAGAGCAACACCTTAAAACGCAGTGTTGTTGTGCTATACAGGTAGGACCTGCAACAGAATGTTTCATGGTTTAGAATGCTCCATTCCATCCTTTTCCGTCCCCAACTTTCAAGATTTACTCCAACAGTGAGTCAGCATTCCAAGCCCTCTGAGCATTCTCTGCCCTCATTTCTGGGGGGCCCCATCTTAGGGGGAGTTATAGTCCAACACTGAGAGGACCCTAGGTTGGGAGAAGGCAACCTTACTACTTTAGAACTAGAGAGCACTTTATTATGGATTCTGCCATGCTTATTTATGGCCTTCATCAGTGAATTATTCTGGGAAGCTGTTTGCTGCCCCCTCTGTTAAGTTGCAACACAGAACACAGTTGTAGCTTTTAATTAGTTTTGTGTTAACTACCACAATAGTCTTTTGGCTCAGCAATCGAGTAAAGTTTTTTTTTCTAATGAGGCTGGATAGCGTCTTGAGGACCAAGAAAGCCTGGGTTATATTTTACATGGTTGACTTTAAAATGTCTGGGCTTCAAAAAAAACCCCATCATCTTCATTCTTTTTTTTTACACAATACATAAAACAGTAATATTCATCAGGTATTTATTCATTATACAGAAATCACTCTTGTGTCAGAGGGTAATATTCTGTTTCTTTTGGAATCATGTGGAGCTGTTTCATCTCTGATTGTGTCACCTCTAGCGCTGCTTTCCCAGTATTTTTACACTGGGTGTTGCCATCCTAGTACATTCTAAACCTATGCCAACACTTGAACGAGCCCTTTTGGATATCTGTTGTGCATTCCCATTGTCCTTTATAATAATGTTTCTTAAACTGAAGGACTTGATGCTACAATTCCCCATTCACTAAAGCAACAGGATTTGCTGTTTTGTCCAGGGCTTTAATATGTGTGCTGCGGCTAATAAAATCCCCATGTATATATACCAAAAAGTTTATAGGTGTTGAATGAAGCTTACTCCCTAGGAGGTTTGTTGAGGATTGAAACCCTAAGGAACCTTCTGTTTTGGAGATGTACAGACTGTGCAGCCATGGCGGCAGCCAACTAGCTCTGAATTTTGGGGGGTATGAATAGATGTGTGTTCCATTGGTTTATAATGTCACCAGAGTGCTTTAGGAGAACTGCCTGTTTATGTAGACCACAAGCACTGAAATATAATTAAAATTATAATTATGATTATACAGCTGTATTATGAACCATCTGTAAGCAGGAGTGTGTGTGTACACGCACACACGCTTGAACAAACGAGCTGTATGCCTGGATGACCAAACTGCTCCCGTTTTTTCCAAGTTCCAGATAGTTTTTTGATGCCAGGTTTAACATACAACGTGAACCACTTTGAGCAGCAAATACAGATTTTAGCAAATCAATAGTCTACTGTGGCTTTGCCTCAAACTGCACCACTCACACTGCCCTAAACTCACCCCTGAAACCACCCCAGGGTGCCTAATATTCACATTGGAAGGAAATCTTCTTTTGGTATGGTGGCTTGCCTCCCATTGCAAGTAACAGACATGAGAGGTGGTGACTCCAGTCTGGAGCATGGTGGGGCAAAAGGTTACAAAAAGAATTAATTCCATTTCATGGTACCGGTCAGCTCACCCTGTCCTGCTGACTATTAACTTAAAAACAAAACAAAACACCCCATCAAGTTCAAGTACAAATTGCCTAAGAAACATTGTCCTTAACAGAGATGCTGAGTATATTTTCTAAGTCTGTCGGAAGCTGCTCAGAGTGGCTGGGGCAACCTAATCAGGTGGGTGGCATATGAATAATAAAATTATTGCGATTATCATCATCATCATCATCAAGCACATGGCCATCTGCAGATTGCCCACCATGCACCTTACCTGAATAACTTTTTAAAAAATGTTTCCTCTTTACCTCACAGATTTTGATAAACCTGATTTCAAGAGGAGCATCGTTTGTCTTGAAGACTTAAAAGTTGGAACTGTCCTGACAGGAAGAGTTGTGAACGCTACTCTCTTTGGAGTCTTTGTTGACATCGGCGTTGGCAGAGCAGGATTGATTCCCATTCGGAACGTAACCGAAGACAAGCTTTCCAAAGAAAAGAAAAGGAGGAGTCTTGGCCTGGGCCCGGGAGAAAAAGTTGAAGTCAGAGTACGTGAAATTGACATTCCACGATCCAGAATAACACTGGACCTTATACGTGTATTGTGAGCAGTTTGTTGGCACTTTTCAAGGGCTACCATCTTATCACGACGAGCAGAACGCAGCTGAAAAACAAGGACCAATTCAGGCTGTCGGCAGCCTAGACTGCGTTGGGGAGTCTAGAAGCTCAGAATCTGGCCAGAAATTTGCACAGAGACTCCCGACTGTATGAAACAATGCTAAGATTTGTGGCAGGGTTGAGCAACCTGTGGCCCTCCAGATGTGGTTAGACTCCAGCTCCGGTCCATCTCAGGTGGCATGGACAGCAGTCAGAGATGATGGGAATTGTAGTTCGACATCTGGAGGGCCATCCCTGATTCATTATGTGGGAGGCTATGTAAGTGGCTACTGCAGTTTGTACGAGGCAGTAAAAAATTGTGAAAAATCCAAATGGCTTTTGAATTCCAAGACATGATTCTGTGGGGGCCCACTAAATGTCTGAACTGAGTCTTAGTTTCTCCAGCAGAGGAAAAATTACTAAATCTAGCAATTTAAAACTGCCGGTTCATGTTTAGATGCAGAAATTCTAGATTTCTAACGGTTTCATCTACCTTTCCTGTCCTGTACTTGCATGTCTTTCCTTGCGGAGACGGACAGAAATACAATGCTGGAACAATTGAACAGGCCGTAGATCAGGCTTCCTCAAACTCGGTTCTCCAGATGTTTTTGGCCTACAACTTCCATGATCCCTAGCTAGCAGGACCAGTGGTCAGGGATGATGGGAATTGTAGTCTCAAAACATCTGGAGGGCTGAGTCCGAGGAAGCCTGCCTTAGATGTATGGAATGTATTGAGCTCCAGAAACTGGTCGGCAGATCCCACTTTTCCACTTGGCAATTCTATTAGGAAGGCTTATTAAGTCTCCCTCCCCATTGCCCACACTTTTCTGCTCCCCAAGGCAACCTCACTTTTCTACTCATAATCAAAAGGCCATCCTAGCTCTCACCCACGATATCATGTGATGCTGCAATGACATCATGTGATTGGCAGGGGGTTATCCTGCCCACCTGTCAAATTTGGCCCACACGGCTGATCCTGATAAAAGATTAGTTCCATGGAGCCAAAAAGGTTCCACACCCTGATATAAACACATAAAGTAGTACAACCCTGGCAGAGGTTTATTCCTGGGTAGGTTGCTTTGGTGGCTTCAGAGTGAGCACTTGTTCTAGACTTGAACAAAAACCTATTAAACTTGGGATTCCTCTTGGAAGTAAGGTGAATCCTAAAATAAATGTACGCTCCAAGCAACGGCTTGCTTGGTTTGTTGCAGATTAAATTGCTATCTTCTGTTCAGCTTCAAAAAAGAATGTTTCCTGGATCTGTTTCTAAGATGTCAAGGAGTGGGTGGGTGGTTGCTAGTTTAAAATTTTAAAAAAGAAGTTATGTGAAAGGAAGGTTGTCTAAATCCGGGATAATTGTAGGAACTGCAGTGCCATCCTATTGAACTGGGATTTGTAACCAACAAATGCAGATTTTTTTTGTATATATTTTTAGCTGCAGGATATAATAATTATTTTTAAATTTACTTTGTTGATAAACAACATGGAAATGTTTTCATCAAGACGAGAAACTTTGTCCAATGATGTCTTTTGAAAATCGTTTTATTAAAAAAAAATCAACTTTATTCTTTGCTTGAGTGTTTCCCTCCATCTGTTTCAGCAATTTGTTTGTTTCATTTATATAGCACATTTTTCTTCCAAGGAGTTCAACCTGGCGTGTACCTGGTTCTCCTCCTCCCCGTTTCATCCTCACAATAGCCCTGTGAAGTAGGTTAGGCTGAGACATGGCGACCAGGTCCTAGTTCAACACTCTAACCATTGCACCATCTCTAGATGGCCAGCTTTGCCAGATGGCTACGTTGAGAAGGCTGCCTCTGGGAGAAAGTCAGGGCAGGCCTGCAGGTGCTTTCACAAGGCACAGCCTACTTATCAGACGAGACAGCCAAATAATCAATAAGCCTTTCATTCATGCAAGCTCATCAAAAGGCAGTGCTTAACTCCTCCTTTACGTAACACATGCACACACCTCTGTGGCTTTAGCAAGGTGCAATAAATTGGCTTCTAAGTAGTAGGGAGACTTGTTTTAAGCACTTTGTCTCGTGGAAATAAATTTCTAAATGAACTGGGATGGCTGCCAAAATCTGTGCCGCAGGAAAAGCGGTATAAATTATGTCTCGCTCTCCACCCTACATATATTTTTGGGATACGCTATTTAGATTAGGGTTGCAGTCATGATTAGCAGGATAGTGTGAAAAACATACTGCCAGTGCTGAAGATTAATAAAAGAACTGGTTCTGCTAGTCCTTCGCCCTTTCACAGCTAATGGAAAACTGCACCTGAGAACACATGATTTGCTTCATAAGAAGACAGGTGAGTTCTGTGTAATTTATACCAGGCAATAAAACCTTTATATAAACACAACAAAGAAATGTGTGTTTGGAGCATTACCCAGATGATTAACTTCTCATCTCAGAATCCTTAATTTGATATGTTTATTCCATAATGGATGCAAAATTAACAACTGTTTCCGTCAGAGCTAGACTATGTCTTCAGTCTGTAGACTTAACCCTTCCTCTTCCCTCCACCATAGAAGATTAGTAAAAAGAAGTTCAGGAAGAACTTCTGATAAGTTTTTGGAGTTTGATCGGTGAGGCTATCTGAACGTGTGATAAACTTGGAAGAAATAGTTGCCCTTTGATCTGCCAGTGGTATTTTAATATTTAGGCATCGGTTTATTGGAGCTATAAGGGATGCGGGTGGCGCTGTGGGTTAAGCCACAGAGCCTAGGACTTGCCGATCAGAAGGTCGGCGGTTCGAATCCCCGCGACAGGTTGTGCTCCCGTTGCTTGGTCCCTGCTCCTGCCCACCTAGCAGTTCGAAAGCACATCAGAGTACAAGTAGATAAATAGGTACCACTCCGGCGGGAAGGTAAACAGCGTTTCCATGCGCTGCTCTGGTTCTCCAGAAGTGGCTTAGTCATGCTGGCCACATGACCCGGAAGCTGTACTCTGGCTCCCTCGGCCAATAAAGCGAGATGAGCGCCGCAACCCCAGAGTCGGCCACAACTGGACCTAATGGTCAGGGGTCCCTTTACCTTTACCTTATTGGAGCTATTGGAAGAAAGGTGTTTGAAACAGCATTTATCTTGATAAAGCCATCTTCTTGGGCTTTGCAGGAAACAAAATTGGCTTCTGCCATAAAATATTGGCTTTGTCTTTAACACTTCAGTCTTGTGCAAGTTGACTCTGAAGCACGTTTGGGGCTTACTCCCAGGCAAGTTGTCAAAGTGTGCAGCTATCCCAGAAGCCAGAACAGTGAGAGGGATTGCTGCTTTCACTGCACAGTGATCTCTCTTGCTGCTCTGGCTTCTGGGATTCAGAATATTTTTTTCTTGTTTTCCTCCTCCAAAAACTAGGTGCGTCTTAGGGTCTGGTGCGTCTTATAGAGCGAAAAAAGTAAATAAAAATAAATAAATACCACCATGGCCCTTCCAGCTAGTTGCAGGGTGCTAATAATTCCTTCTCAATCCCCATACCATCTGATCAATTAGAATCCTGAACACGAAGTACAAATTGTGAAAATACTAGCCCTTCATCTCTTCTTTCTCACCTTGCAGTGCCTAGTGTCACTAAATATATCTCATGATGTCATTTCCTATCCCTGTTTCATCACCTACTTCTTGCAGTGGTGGGAAAACTTGGTGCACCGTGACATTGTGCGACACATAGCGAAGCACCACTGGGGAGAGGCCGTGAGGTTGTGGGGCTGCCATTAGTGGTGGTTGGAGCTTCATCCAGCTTCTGGGCGACAGCTAATTTTATCGGGGCAAACTCACTCACTCCTTCCATCTGGGACAGATATTGTGACCGTAAGGGACAGCACATTTAACACTCCTTGACATCACCTGCTGTTATCGTTGCTGAGCCTCTTTCCTTCCTCGAATGAGATCATCGGTTGGCTGAAGACAAGCTGGCTGGAGCTAAATTCAGACAACAAAGAACCCCGGGGAGGGGAGAGGGATAATGTGCATTTGTGATGACCTCGGCAATACAATATCATTTTCACTAGACAGCCTATATCCACAACGCCACCTCAGTTGACTGTGCACAGTCTCTTGGATTTGCCTTTGATTCTGCTGCCTAATTAGCTACAGCTGCTAAAAGCACTTTCTGACTTCACGTGGCCAAATTGCAGCCTGTCCTGGCAAGATGCGAAAAGTAGCCACGGTGAAGTCAGTGTTTATAACTTCCAGCCTTTGCTTTATTTGAAAATGTGCTGTGCATGGGAAGGAAGCCGTTGGAAATTAAGGGACTCCACCTTGGCAGCTGCTGGCCCCTGTACTTTGCAATCTTTAATCCGGACTGGGCATATGGGACTTCTCCATGGGACTACAGTGGGAGGGATGGAGAATGTGGAACTTTAAGCTTTCTGAAAAACCAAGAATGTAGACATTCTCTGTTCACCTTATCAACACCATGCAGAATTTTATACATGTCCATTATGTTCCCCCTTACCTTTTTTCTGAACTGAAAAGACCCAAATGTTTCCTCACAGGGACTTGTTCCAGTACCTTCGGCAAAGACGTCATTTGAATTTACTGTTGTCAAATTAGAGAGTCTCACTGGCTGTGTGTACCAGTATAAGAGGGACGCAGGTAGCGCTGTGGTCTAAACCACTGAGCCTCTTGGGCTTGCCGATCAGAAGGTCAGCGGTTCGAATCTGTGCAACGGGGTGAGCTCCTGTTGCTCTGTCCCAGTTCCTGCCAACCTAGCAGTTCGAAAGCACACTAGTGCAAGTAGATAAATAGGTACCATTGTGAGGATGCTATTAGCTCAAAGATGGAAAAGCGATGAAATACCAACAAAAGAACAATGGTAAGAAAAGTTAATGGAATACGTGGAAATGGAGAAGCTAACTGAGAGACTTAAAGATACAGACAATAATGACTTCAAAAAGGATTGGGAACCTTTTAAGATATATATACATAAACAATACATTGAAATGAACTCACTTGCAAGATTTGAGTAATACACTTACAATGGACAAATACAAATAGTAAATACAAATAAGGACTAAGAGACTAAGTACAGATTAAGAAATTATTTTATCATAGAAGGGATACAAAACTATATGCAGAACAAAAATAATACACTCTAAACCAGAAAGGGAAGTCGTCGTATATTGAGTATGTAAAATGTAATTTGAGTTTCTTGAATATGTTAAAATTTGTTTTAAAACCTTAATATTATTTTTTTTTTTTTTACCATTGCGGTGGGAAGGTAAAAGGCGTTTCCATGTGCTCTGTTTTCCGTCATGATGTCCCATTGCGCCAGAAGTGGTTTAGTCCTGCTGGTCACATGACCCGGAAAGCTCTCTGTGGACAAACGCCGGCTCCCTCGGCCTGAAAGTGAGATGAGCGCTGCAACCCTATAGTCGCCTTGGACTGGACTTCAGGGGTCCTTTACCTTTTACCTTACCAGTATAAGAACATGCAACTTGTTTTTCTCCCTGACCTCTAAGCTAATTAATTCATCCTAAGCACACCTGATTTTACTTATTTAGAAATCTGATGGTGAAACCTCCATGATTTTACTTATTTAGAAATCTGATGGTGAAACCTCCATGCAGAAAGTACTGTAGTTACATTAGCACACATTAGCACATTAGAACCAGTGCTAGAAAAAGAGGTGGCAGAACTCACCATGAACTCACCCTTGTTCTCTTATAATGGCAATAGCACCCACCTGAGAGGTGCCAGAACTGAGTTTTGGTAAGTTCTGCCTGAAGAAAAGCCCTGGTTAGAACCCAGCCAATATTTTCACACCATGTAATTTTGCCCTCAAAATCTTGTAATTTTGTCAACCTGGGAAGGTAGTCCATTCAGAAGGAAAACTCCCATTCGAAACCTCTGCTGCCTTGCGGGAGAACAAAAAGCTAAGGGATAACCTTATCCAGAGTGGAGTCCCTAAAAGGGTTGGATGGCGCCTTGTACACTTCCAGCAACTCCTGCAGCCAAGCTGGTGCCAAATATATTGCCTGGGCCACATGAAAATGTATTTCCTTTGGACCACATCAATGAGAAGGGGGTCTTGTCGTCTGAGCAGCCAGAACCCCCATACGCACTGTTCAGGCTTGCAGCCCAGAGAGGTCATTTTGGTGCAAAGTAGATGTTTTCTCCTCTCCTGGCAGAAATATAATGATCCTTGTAAAATAACAAATATTTTTCATTTTTTTGGTATCTGAGGAAAACAAAGAAAGCAATACAACAATTTGGAACTGTGTGTGAAAAAAATAGTAGAAATAATAACACAAGTCTAATCGGAAGTCAAATGTGTTAATTTTGTTTTGTTTTCTTCTTCCTTTTTTTCTCTTTCTTTTCTCTCTATTGTTTTTCCCTTTTCTGTTTCTTCTTTTGTACCTCTTTCTTTGGTCTTTTCCTCTTTGACCTGCTAAGAAAGGGATAAAGAGATAAAACTTAAATATGAAAACTCAAGTAAGTTAAAAGTAATGTTTTGTAATTTTTCAATTATTGTCCATTTATTGTTAAAGTTGGTCAATTGTAATGAACTGATGTAGTAGTTACTGCGGGTTTTTTTTGTTATTGTTGAACTCTAAATAAAGTATGAATTTATTTTTAAAAAGATGTTTTCTCCAAGAAGGCCTTGCCTCCAAATGCTGCTACCATGTAAGTCTTTAAGAATGACGGAGAACTGGTGGGAAGGAGCATGGATGATTGAGGTAGGCTGTTGGGAACACCAGGAGGGGAGATTTTAATTGAGCTGGAGGAGAGCCTGGGAGCTCTTTTTCTGAGGCATGTTTACAAACCCTAGAAGGGCACCCCCAAACCTAAGCATGACAAACTTTGCTGACATCCCTCACCTGAGAACTTCCTGCATTTCCTCTCCTAGCAAACATTGTTAGTCATAAAAATAGACCTCAGAGCTTCAGAAAATGATTTATGTCACCCACCCCCTGGCAATGCCCCCCTTCTCTCTGCACCAAACCCTCCAAAGCAGACATCTTGTTTTTCCATGCTGGCTTAAGGTTTGGAAATGGGAAATTTCTATTCTCTTCACAATCAATTTCCTCTTTAGACATTGTGGTTTTGGGTTCCTGACATCATAGTTTGACTATTACAGTCGCTCGTGCGCTTGTGCTTTCCACTCTTGCTTTAAGACTTCAGGAGCAATTGCACCAGATGCTTTTCCAATAAGCGCTGGGAGCTCCTTCCATTGTGTGGTCCCTTGTGGTCTGGATTTGGAAAAAACAACAATGCTTTTTCCTTGTTGGAAGGAATCTCTTAAATATCCCTGCTTTAGTGATAGAAAATTCGGCTCCCTGTGACAAAATAAATGTGTGCTTTGAGAGCATTGGCTGTTTCATACTTAATAAATGCTTACCTTTGAACATATGAACATTTAAAGAGCCTCTCAGCTTAGACCAAAGGCTTTTCTAGTCCTGTCTCCTGTCATTCCACCCCCCCCCCATCAATGGCCAACTAGATGTCTCTGAGAAGCCCAGAAGCAGAACATGAGGACAAGAACCATCTCTCAGTGTCGTTCCTCAGCACCTGGTACCCAGGGGGACGCAAATTGCTTCTGATGTTGGAGAAAATATAAAGCCACCATTACTGGTAGCCATTGTTACCCTATTGATACCCTCTGGATGGGGTTGCCCTTTCTTGGAATGAGCAGATTCATAGCTTGGGATACCCAGGGATCCAGCATCATCACTTGAGGCCCCGCTGGCCTTAGAGACTAGGAGTGCCTATCTGCAGCTATGGCTCATTCACCAGCTATGCCCCCTGTTGGACAGAGATGGCCACTGTACTCTATGTTTTTAGCATCCAGACTGGATTACTGCAGTGCATTTTATATGGGGCTGCCCTTAGAGGCGACTCAGAAACTTCAACTTCTCCAAAAGGCAGCGGCCACGTTACCGGATGCGGTTGCCTTTAGAACTTACACGAACCATGTTCTAAAACAGCTGCATTGACTGCCAGTTCATTTCAGGGCACAATTTAAATTGCTCGCGTTAGCGTTCAAAGCCCTAAACGGTGTAGGTCCAAATAGCTGAAAGGCTGACTCCTCCCTACAGACTCCCCCCCCCCCCCCGCAGTTAAGATCAGCAGAGGGCCCTCTTGGTGGCCCCACCACCTTCAGAAGCTCAGGGGTGGTGGTGTTGGCCCGGGAGAGGGGATTCTCCATGCCCGCCTCTATGCTGTCGAGCTGTCTCTCAAGAGAGGTGCACCTGTCAACCTCATCACACAGCTTTCAGAGAATACGGAAGATGCACCTGTTTACTCTGGACTTTGACACCTGAGATGTGTGTGACTGTCTGTTTATTAGATGTAAAAATTTTATTGATTTTTTACACCTGTAACGAATAAAACATACAAAACACACACTACAATACTATAAAAAAACAAAAAACAAAAACAAAAACATATTCTTTCTTATATTCATTTTAAATTCCATTATTACGTGACTTCATCAAATGCCCCCTAACTGAATTTCATTATGTTCCCTTGTAACAGTTCTCCCAAACATTCTTTCTATTACAATCAGTTCCTTCCATTTACTATCTTCATCTCTTTTCTCATTGTCTTAAATCCATCTTACTAAACAACATTCATATTATAATCCTAGGCCTGTTTAATTCTTTCAAGTATCTTCTTAATTATCTTATATTACAATATTGGGCTAAATATTCTTTAAATTTCATCCACTCTGTGACAGTCTGTTTATTAACTGTACAGGCAACTCCCCATTTATGCTTGGGTTACATTCCAAGGTACCACGCGCTTAAGTAAAGTCGCGTATATTGGGAACACCATGGAAAAAGCCTGACATCACCATCACTCCCTCCAAATCTCCTTGCTCAAACTCCGACTCTCCACAGGCCTCAAAGGTCAGTGCAAGGGCTCCTGGGATTGCACTTGCAAAGGATTGTGGGATTGCAAGATGCCATTTTTGCACTCTTTTAGGGCCGCTTTTGCCCCTTTTTGTGCCACTTCCGGGTTTGCAGCGATGTGGCGCTGTGGGTTAAACCACAGAGCCTAGGACTTGCCGATCAGAAGGTCAGCGGTTCGAATCCCCGCAACAGGGTCCCTTTGCTCAGTCCCTGCAACAGCTCCCTTTGCTCGGTCCCTGCTCCTGCCAACCTAGCAGTTCGAAAGCACGTCAAAGTGCAAGTAGATAAATAGGTACCGCTCCGGCGGGAAGGTAAACGGCATTTCCGTGCGCTGCTCTGGTTTGCCAGAAGTGGCTTAGTCATGCTGGCCACATGACCCAGAAACTGTACGCCGGCTCCCTCGGCCAATAAAGCGAGATGAGCGCCACAACCCCAGAGTCGGTCACGACTGGACCTAATGGTCAGGGGTCCCTTTATCTTTACCTTACATGTGTCTGGCCACGCATGCCTTGAATGTGCATAAATGGGGAAGTGCCTTTATTAAATTCTGAATTTTAAATCGTTGTAACCCACCTGGGGACCTGTTGATGAAGGGCGGGTAATAAATTTAACAGCATCCACCTTAATTCAATGCTTCCCCAACACAGAGCCAGTGCCTTCGAAGCAAAAAGATGCTCTTGAGGAATGAGCACATGTGGTCTAAGACCCAGGAAGGTGCCCCCTAAATGGAACCTCCCTTATACGCATCCCCTTCCAGTGAAAAATCAGAAGTCAGAGCTCCCAGCTATCTCTCGCTGTCCCAGTGGACAAGTTTGGCAGAGGGGAGAAGAACACCTTTCAAAGATTTATTTTCCTTTTGAAGTTGGGCACATGGGGGAGGAGGAACCCAACCCCCACAATGCCTTTGACCAAACAGGATGGCACCTGCATTCCTGACTCCGTCTGATGTAAGCCATGAGTTGAAAGTAGCCATTTGGTTTGGTTTTATTCCTGTCTTCGGGCAATTTCAGACAGCTTCTATCAATTTGCCTGGTGCTCGCCATCCCCGGCAATGATTTAGTATGCCGTTAAGAGGATAAAACCACCCGTTGAAGAACAAATAGGATCTGAATGAGAGACAGAGCAGCCAATCCATGAAGCATGTGGAGGCACTGAAATTGGGGGTTGGAGGGGGAAGCGGGACACACCTAGCTCAGTTTTGTCTGCGGTGACTGACAGCAGCTCTCTAGCATTGCAAGGAGGGGTCTCTTCCCTGCCTGGAGATGCTGAGGGTCAAACCTGGGACCTTCTGCACCCAGAGAAGATGCTCCACCACTCCCCTGAAAGCAGTTCCATGTACCAATCTGGAAATGACAGCAATATAAATATATCAATGCATACAGGGCTATCGGGTGGTGCTGTGGTCTAAACCACCGAGCCTTTCGGGCTTGCCGTTTGGAAGGTCGGTGGTTCAGATCCACGCAGCAGGGTGACTCCCATTGCTCTGTCCCAACTCATGCCAACCTAGCAGTTCGAAAGCATATCAGCGCAAATAGATAGGTACTGCTGTGGCGGGAAGGTAAACAGCGTTTCCATGCGCTCTGGCACTCATCACGGTGTCCCATTGCGCCAGAAGCAGTTTAGTCATGCTGGCCACATGTGTCTATGGGCGATCGAAGTTCCAGCTGAGGACGTCGGGACTGGGGGCAAGAACGAGAGTCTAGAAGCCAGGGGTCTGAGGGTCAGGAAGCAAGGAGTCAAGAAGTCAAGGTCCAAGGATCAGGAAGCAAGAAGCCAAACACAGCAAGGCAGGAAACGTGTTGCTGTGGCAAAGAGCCAAAGGGAAATGCTGACCTTATAGCCCTTCCCGGCTCTTGCCACCAAGTGCAGTGAGTTACCAAGCGGCCTCAGGTTCAATCCCCAGCTAGAACTGGGAACAATCCCTGTCTGAAACCCTGTAGAACCCCCACCGGTCAGGGTAGACTGACAGAACCAGACAGAGGGCCTACTTGGTAGTGGCACCCACCCTGTGGAATGCCCTCAAATCAGATGTTAAGGAAATAAACAATTATTTGACTTTTAGAAGACATCTGAAGGCAGCCCTGTTTAAGGAAGCTTTTATATATGATGAATCATTGTATTTTAATATTCTGCTAGAAGCCGCCCAGAGTGGCTGGGGAAACCCAGCCAGGTGGGCAAGGCATAAATAAATTATTATTATTATTATTATTATTATTAACAACAACAACAACAACAACAACAACAACAACAACAACAACATGGCACCCATGAGTGTGGGATGTAATCCATTGGTACAGTCAAATGCAACATTCCTTATTTCCCTAGAGTGGGCACAAGCAGGGGAGCATCCAGTCAGTGTAACTTCCTGTTCCACTGGTCTGGAGCATCCTCCCCCTGCATGTGATGTGGGAGATGCAGCCATTTTGTTATCTTAATGTAATTTTGCTGTCTGCTGGATCTCAGCCAGCAGTACATGAGTTCAGTCTCCATATGCGAGAAACTCACAGTTTATTGTGTAACTACTAAGAAAAGCCTGCCTTTCAGGGATCAAATTGTGAACTGAAATGTGAGTAAACTTTTTGTTACTTTACTTGGAAAGACTCTTGTGTCTTTATTCTTTTAAGAGGGATTAAAGGGAACACCAGGCAGTAATCTTAACTAAGAGATTCAAACGAATTTGCAAACTAGCTTCCAGCTATATTGAGGGGAATCTGCTCTACTGGATCACTTACTAGCGTAAGCGAAGGAAGAAGGATAATACTTATTCAGTATATCCTTTCCTACCATCCTTAACATTCCTACAATGGGCACATGTGTGCCCACAGAGGCCTCTCCCCCAACTGAAATGATGCTTGAAAGAAGCATTCTGCTATAGGCAATATAGAATAGCTTGTGAGGGAATGTTTGTAGTGTCCACATCAGTTTCTCCAGTTTGCAAAGCTGTACACAGGCTCAAATAAAGCCAACATCCCCTGGTGTTTGCAAACAATATGGAGTTAGGTGGACCAATGGGCTGATCATTGCAATTCCACTCTTAGAAGCACATTTGAAGTGTGTCAGACAAATACAGTCTTCAAATCAAATACAGTCATACCTCATGTTATGTCCGCTTCATGTTATGTTCTTTCAGGATGCATCCCGCGGAAGGGTTACTTCCGGGTTTTGCTGCTCGCACAGGCGCATATGTGCAAAATGACATCATGTGCATGTGCAGAAGTGGCGAATCGCAACCCGTGCACACGCAGACGCACCACTCCGGGTTGTGTTCTTTTCATGTTGCAAACAGGCCTCCGGAACGGATCCCATTCGCAACCAGAGGTACCACTGTAATATGGATGTATTTGCTGATCTTAATGTGATAGCAAATAAGTAGCCAGGATATGTTGCAGCTTAACGTTTTGCAAGCTTTCTCAGGGCCGAATGTTGGCATTTCCCCTTCCCCTGGGAGAGATGGTGCAAAGCAAGTAATGATATCATTTATTTTATGGCATTTAACATAAGCGTAAAACATATGCCTGTGGCTCTTTTTTAAAACAAATAAATGGAATGCATGTGGCTCATCTCTGTGTGTCTCTGCTCCTTCTGTCTCTTTTGGGGGAGCTCTTTACTTGATACACATTGCATCCATTGTAAGTCATTTATAAGGCGGAGCAGGAATGTTTGTTCCGTAATTATTTACTGTCTTTAAAGTATAATTATCCTGTAGTAGCAGTGGCTGGAAAACATCATTCAACAAGCGCAATTCAGGGAAAGAACATGAAGTGGAGACAATGGACCATCTTTTTTCTATTACAAGCCCATCCTGGGCATTGGTGCCCAGCACAATGGGGAAAACACTAGGCCTAATCAGCCCAAGAGGGTCTTCCACAGCTGACTCTGGTGTCCTTTGTTTTATTCTATTTAAGTTGAGCTTCCTTTTTCTTTTTTACAACCCAGAACTCTGAAGAGAAGCATTGAGTGAGCTCCATCTTTATTTGTGTGTTCAGACCCAGAAACATCCCCCCTAAATAAATTCACACTTGGCTCAAAGTTTGGTTTTGGGCAGAATTTAGGCCACAACTTTATTGATTACAGCAAGTGACTGGTTGCATAGGCTCTGGTTCGACTAGCTCCCTGCCATGCAGGTAGCGCTGACCCAGGGTTCCAGAATAGGTCAGCCAAGGGTGAACATCTGGATAGGTGGAAAGCCGGGAACGGGCTAACTCCACCACCCAAATGTCCCCCTGGACTCAGGCACAGGCACAACCCCCTCTCAGGGGTTGACCAAACCATCGAGTCCCTGGATTCCTTTAACAGAATACCCTTCACATAGGGATGGCGAGAATGTTCTCCCATCCCTATCACCTGAACCAGAGCCTATCTGCAACCTTACAAGTTGTGACAATTTGCTACGCAGCAGGCAAAACCCAAATTTCAACAACCAATCAGCCAAGTGGGGAAATTCCTGCCGTGCCCCTGTCCCAATGACATATGACACACAACGGCATAGCAAGGTCAAGTGCAAAGCCCTAAAAGTAGGGAGAGGTGGGCGGGTGTTCCGAATGCACGCGCCGAAAGAGAAAGCTCTGGGTCATGGGCATAAATAGGTCCCTCGAACTGTTTGGACTGCGTCCCATTGGCCAGATTGCACCCAGCTTCGAGGGACCTACCAATCGGTGTTGTGGCTGACCAATCGTACCCACCTGCAACACAGGATGTCAGTTTTCCAGGTCTCACTGCAATACGTGCCCTCTTTAAGGGAGGACCCAATTTCCCTAGTTTGCTTCTGGGTGTATTTGTTTGGGGATGATGGGCGTTGGATTCCAACAGGATCTGGAGGTCCACAAAGAAGCCTGACATATGGCCCAGAGGCATTCTGGGGGAAATAAAATGGTGGCTTTGCTCACGTTTCACCTGACGGTTTTCTTTTAAAATGTCTGGGAGCATGCTACTGACTGTCCCCACTGTGACTGCTGCTGTGCCCCTCCACCCACCTTGGTGAGCTCAGTTTTGGGGACCGGTTTTGAGCACCAGGAGATTACTGAAAGAAGTCACTGAGGACACAGAGCACAGGGCCCCTTCAGACTTATTCCTGATTCTCCTTTTGGGTAACAGCAAAGAAAAAATGCATCTTGGTTGTATATTTTGTTGCAGTGAAACGTCTTGTGTACAGTAATATAGAAAGGCGGCATGCAAATTAAAAGTGAAATGAAATGAGATAGTTGGACCCAGATTTAAATGTGATCTCCTTTGTGAACTCCAGTTCTGCACATTTATTTATTTTTAAGCACCATATGAATGAATGAATGAATGAATGTTGTCATAGAAGGAAGAGGGGAGACAGTGATTTTGAGAGGATGGCAGGTGGGGAAGGCAATTGTCAGATGATCATTTGTTGCTTTAAAAATTAATAGTGAAGAGGGCGCTACAGTGCTAGATAGCGGAACTGTACAGCCTAGTGTGTATGTGTGTGTGTATCTTCCTACTCTTGTGTTTTGTTCCCATTCTTTTCAATGGGGCCTGGGTGGAAGAGTAGTCCAGTCGACCAGGAGCTGAATAAATACACCCTGCACACAACCGAAACTTCTTTTGAAAAAGAGGGCAATTCCTCTAAGTCACCCAGGGCATGGCTTAGCCCTTAAACCAGGCTGTTCTGTAACGTCATGGATTCTTGGCTTGCTGGTTGCTTTTTGTTTTATGCTCCTATTGGCCTCAGCGCAGCTTGTAAAATCCTAGCTGTTGCTTGCTCCTGATAACAACGCCCCAAGGGAATCAAGCTGACCGCGGAAGAAGCGAACCTGCCATAACTCACGGTGATGTGTAAGTTCAGGCTGGGATGTGACCGGATACCCCGGGATCACAACTTCGGGTGTTAATTTATTGCAAAAGTGATAGCGGCCCTCCGTTTAGAGAGGGCGAAAACCTCCCCGGCTGCCGTCGTCTCCGGGAAGAAAGAGTTTAGCGACAACAGCATGGCGTGCAGCGCCTTCCGATTTGCAGGCCTGGTCTATATTGCTTTGTGTAACTGCTTGCCCCCGTGGGCCTGGCAATTGCGGCTTCTCCAAAGAGCCTCCCAGCTGCAAGAACTGATTGAGTGAGTCCGTAGGCAGATGCTGTTGCCAGATTCCAATAAAGCCGGGGCCTTGGGAAAATGTAAGGCAATTATTGATGGGCAGCAACTCACTAATCAGACAATTTCAAAATTAATCCCATATTCCCTCATTGTATTAGCATGCCTTCGTGTTTCGTGTTTATGGAGGAAATTCACAGTTTGAGGGGGGGGAACTCTCCCCTCCGGCCCAATTATGTCTTTCCAGGGTATTAAATTAAGAAAAGGAGACATATTGAAAGTGGCTTACAGTTAGCTTCTTCAAAGGATAGAATAGCTACTTGGAGCTTCTGCCTCTGTATCAGATGCAGGCTCCTAAACAGACATTTTTCTTCATCTTAGCTAAATAAGCATCAACGATCCATATAAAGATGTCTGTGCAGAAAGTGAGAGAGAGTATAAATTGGATTCGGGGGTTGTAACGGTGTTCTCCTGAATAGGCCTTCTTTATTTGACCTTTCTGTTTGTTTTCTGCAAGATCATGGAATCGTAACATTGTAGAGTTGGAAGGGACCCTGAGGATCATCTAGTCTAACCCCCTGCAATGCAGGGATATGTAGTTGCCCCACACGGGGATCGAACCTGCAACCTTGGAATTATCAGCACCATGCTCTAACCAACCGAGCTATCCAGGTTTACAGGAGCTCTGGGAATAATGAGAATCCAAATTCACACACACACACACACACACACACACACGGATTTACGTATAAGCTAAACAAGCTATAGCGTAGGGCCCCACTCTCTTGGGGCCCCCCAAAAAAATTAAAGGAAAAAACACCTGGATGCACTTTTCCAAAATATAAGATAAAAAACAAATAAAATAAAACCTACATACAGCAACAGTGTTTTGTGTTGTGTAGGCTCCTATGATGTAAGTAATTATAATTCAGTTCAACAATTACTTTGATAAAATATATATTTTGTTATGTGCAAATTGCTTTAGATACCTATTAGGTCCATAAATTACCATATAGCACATATTCAACACAAGAAACAGCGACAATTTGTTGTTGACAAAGGACAGCTGGCTTAGGGCCTCATCAAACCTAAATCCGGCCCTACACACACACACACACACACACACACACACAGAAAGAGAGAGAGAGAGAGAGACCAGAATTCCGTGTTTTTGGAAGCTCACTTGTGCAAAGTGGGAACACCAAGAAATTTGCATGGGAGAGTGGAGGAGGCAGAGGAGTGCTTGACTCTTCCCTAGTCTGATGCTTTTCACCATTGCTTCCTTCCTCCAGCCTGGCTCCAAGTGTGAGGTTTCATATTCAAGTAGAGGAAAACGGCTAGGGGTGAAGGTAGCCTTGTTTAGGGAAGCTTTTAATGTTTAATAGACTATTGTATTTTAATATTTTGTTGGAAGCCGCCCAGAGTGGCTGGGGAAACCCAGCCAGATGGGTGGGGTATAAATAAATTATTATTATTATTATTATTAATGAAAAGTGATGGGGGGAGAGCAGAACCCCTTCCCTCCCGCCGCAGTGTCTCTTCTGCAATGCACATTGGAAGCAAACCTGGGACTGGGAATCTTGTGCCGACTGGCAAATATATCTTATCCCTCCCTTGGCTTGACAAGATGAGCGTGCAGCAACACGGCAGAGCAAAACTTTGGGTTCAAGACACCCAGGGAACTGCTTCTCAGGCAGTAAGGAGTCAGCCAGAGATGAAGTCTGATACGGCTGCCCCCAACCCAGCGGGCCTATGAAACCCTCCAGCATCTGGCTGTGAGATTTTTTGTGTGCCTTTGCTCCCTGAGCAGTGGGAGAGCATCTGCTTTGTGCGCAGAAGCACCCAAGTTCAATCCCTGGCATTGCCAGGTTGGGCTGGGAGAGACCCTTGTCCGAAACTCTGGAGAGTCTCTGCCAGTACAGTGCAGACAGTACTGAACTTCTCCACCTGCAGGATTTCATAAGCATATTTGTGATGGGAGTTCAGCCCTGACACCGAACAGATTGATAGACTCGCATACCCGCCATCCTCCTCCTGCCGATTCCCTATTTATTTGATGCCTTTAATTTGCTCTTGCTGAGTTCATTTCATCCTTAAGATAGATTCCTTAGCGCGATTAGGAGGCTACAAAGAACGCCTACGGACAGTGTCAACTTCTGAGGTCACTCTCTGCGCTCCAATCTGTACACAGCACAGCGCTCCTTTTTAAAAATATGTTCTTAAGCAGGAAACCTGAGCAACAGAACTCTCTAGTTGATAGGAGGCAGGCTAGCCAGAGTGCCATCTGGATTGTTGCATTCAGTTTAGGCCACATGAACGGTCTCTGCTGGAGGTGCATTCTGAGAAAATGGAGGGGAATTGAGCATGACGTGAATAAACCAGCAAATTACACGACTTCCCTCTGGAAGCACCTGCTTTTTGTTAAAGGCCGGGTTGCTTTGTGAACCGACATATGGAGCCGCCTCCTCTCCTTCGTCCGACTGACCATTAAAAAGTTTGATACAGTAGTACTTTATTACCGACATGTGGTTCAGTCCCTTTTCTTAAATGCGCAGTGGATTTTTTAAAAATATCTATTTTAATCAAACCACAGTGCCTTGAGCCACGGGAGCACAGAAAATGATTGAAAACATTAGAAGATTTCACCTCTGGATGGTCATTTTTCAAAACAGGATGCTGCCCCAGATGAATCTGATCAAGGAGCTCGTCTGATGTTCTCATGTATCTCTGAGGTTACTGTCTGTCTTGTTCAATAACTTGATTTGGGGCTGTTTTTCAAGGTTCTCCTGTTAATTCACAAAGACCTAAACAACCTGGGCCCAAGGCAGAAGTGCAGCAGCAGTGAATGTTCAGATATCATCTCAGTAATACTTGCAACAGCTCTATAAACTAGGACAGTACTATCTCCAAGTTGGAACTGCAGGGACAGGTGAGTGAAGCTGGGAGTATGGGTGCTTGCCTCCAAAGGTCACCTACTGAGTTAGCGCCAGAAATATTCTGGAGAGGGGTTGCTTACTGGTTCTTACTGGGAAGTGCGACTTTTCACCAGCTGCACTTCTTGGGATGTGTTAGGAACAATGTCCAAAGCAGATCAGCACAAAGATAGAAGCAGCAGAAAATGATAAAACAAAATTCCATTTTGAAACGAGAACCACCCTTTTAAAATATTTTATTTGAAAACTACAAGACAAGACAATATATATGCACACCTTAATATATGCAGTTCAATTTAAGAGGTAATTATAAATAGCCTGCTGTTGCAAAGAGACTCTCATACCATATAGTCTTTGCTAATTAGAACAATGCAAATCCCTAATTCATCATTGGCAATATCCCACTTCTGCTGTAGTCAATAAAGTTTTGCCAGATTGTCAAAATTCTGTCTGACTCTTAAGGAAGTATTTCAGTTTGGCCATAGCTGCCAAACTCACTTGTCAATCCACACTTTAATACTGTGTCATTTATGTCTTTGCAAACAGTATTCTAGTAGCAGCTAGAAAATAAGAAACAAATTCTTTATGTTCAGAGCTAACTAATCCATTCACATAACTTAATAAGAAGACTGCATGGTGTAATGGAATATCATAATCCAGTATAACTTTTTCATTTTATTCCTTCTTTCCTTTCAGTATTTTTCTGACACCTCATAGTTTCACCCTCTATGAAAGAAATCTCCTCTTTCTTTCTGACAATTGAAACAAGAATTGGAAATAGCAGGGAAACACCAACAGCAAATAGCCAAGAAGAAAGTATCACACTACACTAGAAAAAGGATCAAAACAAAACAAAACAAAATAAATAAATAAATAAAATCCTTCCAGTAGCATCTTAGAGACCAACTAAGTTAGTTATTGGTATGAGCTTTCGTGTGCATCTTCAGATACGTAAGCAGCAGGAAAACCTAATGGTTGCTTTTTAAAAAGAACACCCATCAACGATCATGTTGTTGTTGTTTAGTCGTTTAGCCGTGTCCGACTCTTTGTGACCCCATGGACTAGAGCACGCCAGGCACTCCTGTCTTCCACTGCCTCCCGCAGTTTGGTCAAACTCATGCTAGTAGCTTTGAGAACACTGCCCAACCATCTCATCCTCCATCATCCCCTTCTCCTGGTGCCCTCCATCTTTCTCAACATCAGGGTCTTTTCCAGGGAGTCTTCTCTTCTCATGAGGTGGCCAAAGTATTGGAGCCTCAGCTTCACGATCTGTCCTTCCAGCGATCATACACCAACAGAAAAAGAGACAAGAAAAACTTACCTGGGAGGGGCCACCACAGAGAAGGTCCATCCTGACATCCCCACCAATCACACTTTGGATCCAAACATACCTGGTACCTGGCTGCTAGTGGATCTCAGTAGCTGTCAGTGGGGCATTGGCTGTTACCTGGCTTTCTGCCTCCAGTGTTGCTATGGCTTACTGGGAGACAGATGGGCAAAGTGGCAGGGAGGTCAGCACAGTGCAAACAAATTGGCAGAGCCAATCCGGTGCCCTACCAGTGGGACTGCACTATGCTGACCTTGCTGCCACCCCCTCTTCTCTACAGCAACACCAGAGATGGGTGCCCCATGCCTTACCTTGTTTTTCAGAATAAATGCTGCAGGGTAGAGTTTGGTACAGGTTTCAGGTACCGTATTTTTCTGTGTATAAGACAATGCTTTTTACTAAAAAAAAAATTGGGTGTCATCTTATACACGGATAGTGAATACAGAGGGGGGACGGGCGATTAATGGCAGCAGCACGAAAACTCGGAAGCCTTTCTGGAATTTTGAGGGCCACTCTA
Source organism: Podarcis pityusensis (assembly GCF_964106645.2). NCBI lineage: Eukaryota > Metazoa > Chordata > Lepidosauria > Squamata > Lacertidae > Podarcis > Podarcis pityusensis. The sequence continues at coordinate 103,003,672 of NC_138026.1, read as the reverse complement.
TCGAATATTGTTCAGCATTCAAGTATTTGGGTATCACTTTTCAGCATGGGCTTAGCTGGTCAGCTCACCTAAATATGACCATCCTGGCTGCCCGTAGAACCATCAAAGCCTTGGAGAAATTCTTCTATGCAAAAGGCGGCCAGTTGGTTCCACCAATCAGAAAAGCATTTATCAGCAAAGTCCTCCCGATGTTACTGTATGGGGTTGAAATCTGGGGGTGGAATTTAAAAACACTACAATGGCTGGAGATTCTGCAAAACTCTTTTGCACGAAAGATACTGGGCCTCCCCAAGGGCTCAGTTGCTGCACAGTTAAGAACAGAACTGGGCCTCCCCTCCATTGTTGCGAGAGCCCACATTAGAATCATTAGTTTTTACTGTAAATTAATCAATGCCCCAGGTTCCCTACTAGCTAGGCAAGCCTTTTTAACTTGTTCTCATACCAACAAATGGTCCAAGGCCATGGAGACTATTACTGCACGCTACTCCCTCCCAGATCTCGACACGCTGTCATCTTGGGACCAACATAAAATCCGGGCCTGGATTCTTACAAGAGACGAGGCCATGGACCGGGCACAGTCCACTACAGCTCGCCTCTCCATGTGGCTCCCTAAAGTGAAAGTGGTAAGATCACTTGCCAACTACTTGATAGACCTGACGGAGCCCAATTTGAGAAGAGCGTTTACTATGGCCCGTTTCCATTCTATACCCACGGCCTTCCTGCAGGGGATTTACTCTAAGACCCCTATTACTCAGCGTTTATGTCCATGCACAATGAATGAAGTAGAGGACTTCATACATTTCTTTTTCTACTGTCCTATTTATGAGCCAATAAGACCTAAGCTCCTCCTCTTGATCCCGTCCACCATTACATCTAAGGAAGACTGTTTGAAATCGCTTCTTGTGGACGCAAATCCCCAAATTTCACATGGGGTGGCAATCTTTATAGTGCAGGCTCTGAAACTCAGGGCTACTCTGACTGGGTAGTGTGTCCTAGACCTGGACCTGTTTTAATTCTTTTTATTACTTTTTCAACCCAATGTGCCGAGCCTATTTTGGGGCCATTTTATGTTTTATATACATCCGCATTTTGGATTCTTGGCGCTGGCAACTAAATCTTTACATTATTGTCTTAGGGTAATTTAAATGTCATTACGCCAGTAATATCGCTTTGAATTTTGTTTGGTTGCTTGTCTCTAGTATTTTTGTCTTATTTTGCTATGGCTGTATGCTAATGCAATAAAGGTTTTGATTTGAATGGCAGCAGCAAGCAGGAGATGGGCAGCGGCGATTGGGTGTGTGATTGGTGGCTGTGGCAAGGCCTGCTGGCGATTGGCTGTGGCTGTGGCAAGTAGGTGGTTAGGCTGTTGGTGGAGGTGAGTGGGCAGACAATTGGCAGCTGCAGCGAGGTGTGCGATCGGCAGTGGCCGTGGCAAGCGATTGTCAGTGGGGGGCAGGCGGGTGAGCGATTGGCAGAAGTGACCCCCCCCCCAAAGCTAAAAAACTTAATTTCTTAATTTTGGTTTTTTAAAAAATAAGGGCCGTCTTATACAGGGGCCGTCTTATACACAGAAAAATACTGTAGTTTTACCACTGTTTTCAGCACTTGGATTTAGTACGCAGTGCACTCACAGCTTTCTGAAAGCAGACAGCCACCGCAACAACATCTCAAGGACATACTGGAGTATACCTGGCAAAAAAACCACCAAATGGAGATATTGGTTCGCTTTGTTTGTATCCCATTGACTTAATTCCCACCCCGCCTTTTCCAGGAGCAAATAAATTTGTCCTAGCTAAGCTTTGCAGTACGGATGGAGCAGGAAGTGGGATCAGTTCACATTCTGTCCTTTTTTTCTGGGGGTACGCAGGGGTACGCATACCCCTAAACATTTTGTGAATATAAGTTTGGCCTCATTGAGGAGCCGTATTTCAATAAGAGTAGAGAAATGAGAGTACCCCTAAACTTCTTTTTCCATAGAAAAAAAAGCACTGGCTCACATTTAAAAGCAAACTTACCTAATTCCTACTTTCAGAAACAATACCCAAACCATCACCCAGCCCTCCATCAAAATGTGCATTCTTCTGAATTTTGCAATGCAATTATCCAGTCAAGTAACGTGTACAAAGATGCACACAGGTGGCACTGGGGTCTAAACCAGTGGCATGCGGTCAGTGGAGGAGGTAAGGGAGACTAGGCTCATTCCCTAAATGTTCCCCTGGTGTCTCCTTCCCAAAGCCCAGGAAGCTTCTGCCCAGTATAGGGAGGGAAGAACAATGCTCCGATGGGTACAATAGCCCTTCCGCCATCTTACCAAAGCCCACCTAGCTTTGGGGAGGAGGCAGCAAAGCTCTAGCATCCTGTCAGAGCCCTGTCGCCTCCCTCCCAAAGCCTGGGAAGCTTCTGCCTGGCTTTGGGAGGGAGGTGTGATGCCATTGTCCCCCCAACCCCCAGTTGCCCTCACAAGCTGGTGCCTCTGGTCTAAACCACCGAGCCTCTTGGGCTTGCTGATTGTAAGGTTGGCCATTCGAATCTGTGTGACAGGGTGAGCTCCTGTTGCTCTGACTCAGCTCCTGCCAACCTAGCACTTTGCAAGCCTACCAGTGCAAGTAGATAAATAGGTACCACTGTGGTGGGAAGGTAAACAGTGTTTTCATGTGCTCTGGCACTCATCAATGTGTCCCGTAATGCCAGATGCAGTTTAGTCATGCTGGTCACATGGCCAGGAAAGCTGTCTGTGGACAAACGCTGGCTCGCTCAGCCTGAAGCACGATGAGCACAGTACCCCATAGTCAAATTCAACTGGATTTAACTGCCCAGTTAGTCCTTTACCTTTGCCTTTTACTATGGCGAAGTGTGCAGAATAAATGCATATATAAATGAAAATAAAATACAAAACTGCATTCTCTTAAGCAACATTGCTTGCAAAAAGGCGTATTAGGCAAAACTACTCTATTTAATGCACACCCATTTGGGCAAAATTATGTTGCGAAAATTAGGGTGTGCATTAAATATGATGGCACACTAGACTTGTGTAAATACGGTATTTAGAAAAATGAATTTAAGGATGAATGTGCAGTGAAATGCTGATAGTTTTAAAACGAGGATTTTAAAACAAAAAATAAATAAATTGCAAACTGTTGAGTAAATGTGGAGAACTGAACAAGATAGAACTGAGAAAATGGGAGGAATGGACAGATATGCCTCTCCTGACTTCGGGGTATCTCAGGTGATTTTTGCTATTTGTGCACTGAGGAATGCAGTGTTTAGATCAAGACGGAAATAGAAAGGTAGATCCTATATCTTCCAATGGTGGTCGGCTCATGACATAACAATACAGCCTTGATTAAGCTTTGCAGAATTGATTCAGTTTGAACTTGTGTTTTGCCATTGTCGTCTTAAACCACAACACTAATTTACTCTCTGGTAAATCCTGTCCTACACAGATTGCTTAAGAAAAACACTCACGTTAACAGACAAACGTTAATAAATTCCCCGATCAGTCGACAACGTTAGCCCGGATGTGATTGAAATGCAGAGCCCAGCCTGGTTATTTTTATGAAACTGTGAATAATATAAGTATCCAATTGATAAAATGTTATTAAAGCTGACAGCCCTTAAGTGATCTAAGTGGTAAATATTGAAATTAAGTTTCTGTAGTGCGGCGGTAGGCAAAGGAGCCCTAAGGCTGTAATAAGGATTAAACAATGATTTAATGTTGTTCTGTGGGGGGTAGGGATTGTGATAGCAATAGCTCGGCTCCCTTTAAATAATTAAACCGTGATTTAAGAAATTGATCTAAGGTAGTTGTAGTGGTTTGTTAGAAGTCCGAACGAGCTAAATGAAGGAAACCTATCCCGGGGCAGCTGGGAGTCAGGTGAAGAGATACTTAGACAGGGGAGTCTCCTGGTATATCTCCCACCGGGGTAGGCCGGCTGACAACGAGCATATTTTATCATCTCTTTTGTAATGTAAACAGACTTCTGTCGCTGGAGGGTGGATAATAGCTAATGAGCAGAGGGGGTTCCACAGGCTGCGGATTTTATTAGCAGAGTTTATAAGAAACGGAGAGAAATTAAAAACGAGGCATCTTTGAGATAATCTGATAATCAGGGTCTCTGTGGGGAACGTATTTACCTATGCACAGCGGGCGGGGTGGGGGAGGAAGCCCGATTCACATGTGAACGCCGAGATGTGCAAATTATTTCCTTGGGTACATTTCGCAATTGTGCAGCTGAGGCAGGGAGGGAGAGGGAATTTTGCAAGGCAAGTAAGGGGCAATGTTTTCTTAGGGTGGTCAAGAAGTACATTTTGGGTTTTCAAGCTAGTAACTAACTCTGTTAGGACTTATTCACAAATTATGTTTTCTATGTGATGATGATGATGACCGGTGCTATTTTTCTAGAAAAAAGAGGTGCCGAAACTCACTACTAACACGTCCCTTGTTCTCTTAGAATGGCAATGGCACTCACCTGAGAGGTGGCAGAACTGAGAGGTTCTGGAAAGTTCCAACTGAAAAAAAAGCCACAATGATGATGAATCCAGTTGTTGTCTTCCGTTCACGGACACTAGCTAGTGAAAGACAAGGGCTGGGGGTTTTGCTGATTCAACCATCCTTTTGCTGTCTTCAACATTGTTCTGGAGCAGGCTTCCTCAAACTCAGCCCTCCAGATGTTTTGAGACTACAATTCCCATCATCCCTGACCACTGGTCCTGCTAGCTAGGGATCATGGGAGTTGTAGGCCAAAAACATCTGGAGGGCCGAGGTTGAGGAAGCCTGTTCTGGAGGGACTCCCAACCCTCTGGAGCAAATTTTTTTCCTGGGAGGATATGATGGGCTGCAGGAAGAAAGGGGAACCAGTGGACATTGTCCTCTACTCCTCTGTCAATGGAAGTTTCCCATAAACCAAAGACTCTTTCATTAATGGAAGGACTATTGGATCGCACTCATTCTCTTTTATTTGTTTGAAATCATTTTAAAGAAACTTTTCATTAGAAAACATGAAAACAGTTCACAGCAGTAGGATAACACAGTCGTGTTGTTTGTTGTTGTGCTTATATATTCTAGAAAATGTAATGTCTGAAGGGGCCCTCAAAGATTATCATGATGATGATGATGATGCATGAAAGATCTATAACTGTTTGGGGTTTATTTTGCTTTTCATTGTATTGCGATTTGCAAAATTAAATTTTAAAAAATCGTGGTGACACCATGTTTGACAGGATTGACAGGTGCATCAAGAGGCAAAGTTAACAAATACATGAAAAAAAATACCAGTGTCAGGGAATGAATGCCTCTAAAAGGGACCTGCCCTTGTCAGCTCACAGGGCTCTTCTAGCCAAGAGCCATCACTGGTGCAAATTGCTGTTACATTATAATTTAAAATATTACCTAGAAAGAAAGAAAAACAGGTCCCAAATGTCACAGTTCATCAAGCTGCGGTGAATATCTATTTACACAAACCATTGTCAGGCAGGTGAGGAGAAAGCCCCCAACATTAGAGAAAAATAAAACTTCAAAAAGGTTTTATATAGTTCACTTTTATGTTTTAATAGCTCTTTAGGAGCCTGTAAATAAAGAGGCAATTGGTTTTCAGATTGTTTCCATAGTTGTGTTACGCACCCAGGGAGAATTCCATAAAACCAATCTTTTATTTAGTCCCTGACAGGTAATTAAAATGCGCCCCTACAGTTCTGTGTGTCTTCTGCAGGGCAGGAAGGATCCGCTATCTGGATTTCTGAAAGCTACAGTTAGTCACTAAGGCAGCAGTTTCTCCTTCTGGGCTGTGCCATTGCAAATGGAGATCTGCACTCAATGGGAAAAGTGCACCGTGTTCAGGATTTGAGGCCTTAGATTTCATTCTTCCGTCATTCAGCTCCAACAATATTCCAAGACTGGAGGCATACTGTGGGGCTTGTTTTTAGGAAGAAAGTTGAAGGTAGTTTGAACAAGATATGACTGCTAGTGTTTTGCATGTTCCATCCCACATCTGCCAAACCTATTTGACCAATGGTAGTGGGTGAGGGGAGCAAGAAAATATTTTTGTATATAGCAGGGCAGAGGAACCCCCAGTCCTCAATATTTGGCCCTTGGGGCCACCACAAAGCCATCTCCTCAAATGTGCTTGCCTGTGGCTGGATCTACTGCCTCTGGTCTACTGTGACTCACAGAAGCTCTCATTCCAAAGTGCTACTTTTAATGGCAGAGGTTGTTCCTGGGGCCTTTCTTTGGCTGCGTTCAAATGGCAAATCATTCCATTTCCTCAATGTTTCTCCAACTGTTAATTTCTGCATTATATCTGAGCTTTCGCATGATGTAAGCCACGTCTGGAACTATATCAAAATATAGGTACGCGGAACAAAGTTCTGCCTGAATGCAGCCTGAGTGAGTTTTTATCCTCCTGTCAATGTTCATTTTACATTTTGTCTGCTAACTTTCATTAGATATATCCCACAATATCACAAATGAAAAATAGGAAAGGAGAGCAATTTCAAGTCATACTATCAGTGCAGCTAGTTCAGGGTCCTCTATGCCCAGTCTTTGTTGGACTACAAATCCCATCAGCCATCTCCATTGGCCATGAAGCCTGAGACTGATGGGAGATAGTGCTCACATCAGGAAAGCCTGGCTCCTAATTCTGCTCCACATTGCCTGGGAGTAGTTTGAGGGTTTTAGTCACCAGTCTTTCCCATCCCTACCTGAAGATGTCAAGAATTGAACTTTGGAATTGAACCTTAACAAAAACGGGCTCACTGAGGTTGGGAAGTGTGAAGAGGTGATTCCAATGCTGCTTCTCTGTCCCTTGGCCATCCTGAGGATTTCGGAACATTCTGGAAGTCCAGTGTGACCCAAAGGCTGAAATCCTACATTGTCTCTTATGCAGACATACAGCACCAACTGATTAAAATTATTGGGTGATGGCCAATGTTGGTCAACCCATTGAAATCTACACTGATATTGACTTAGTTGGGTATCCTCCTTTTAAGTCTGTGCAACAAGAAACAATTTCCTGTTTATTTTCCTTTTGAGGGGAAGGAGGAGGAGGAAAAAGAAGACATCTGAAATTATTACATTAGCGGGTGTAATCTCAACAGAATGATAAGATTTGCAGTGTAGTTTGATGGGATGAGATAGGCCAATAAAACACTAGAAACAGCCTAAGCTGGAGGAATTTGCAGGGCAATTTATGAGAACTTGGCACGCTCAGAAACAACTGTTTCCATGAATGGCTGTTTTATCAGGAAGAGAAATTACATAGTCATGTAGCACAAGATGTTTGTAATGGAGGAGAAAAGCCTTCGTTTCTGGTTCTCTCTTGGCGCTGCCTATCCCATAACATTTTTTTAAAAAGAAAAAATACAGAAATCCTAATCACAGCGAGCTGTTCATCTGTTTATTATTGTAATGCAGAATTTCAGGTGTGTATAAATACAGCGTATTTCAAATGAACTCTGATAGCAGCTTTCAGAGTTGTCTTTTATCTCTTGCTGCAGCAGTTTGAGCCCACTTATTGCATTTGCAGAATTTATGTGTTTTATAAAGCGAACAGAAAGCCTCATGTAGTGATTGATGGAAAATCAGTTATTCAGTTGCCAGAAAATGATTGATTTTCCAACACAGCTGCTCCAGCTGTGCTACAGATGCTGTTTTCTGCAAATATCACAGAGCCGGTGGGGAGATCGTTTTGAGTCAGGCCCTTAATTCTCATGGACTGCAGAGCTGGACATTTCAGCAGAAAATCTGTGTAAAAGGGATTCACATTACTAAGTAGACTAGTTCATTATCTCAAATAGGTATGCCACCATCTTTTGTAATTAAGCTATTTTTGGAAATGCCGTAATTAAGTTATTTCTATGTCCTGAGCTGATTCTTGATTCCTCTGCTCCCTGGAAGGAATTGCTCTGTGGAGAGTACCCAAAGTATTCTGTGGCTGAATGTGCTCCACTGTGTTAGGCTGCAGGCAGTGGGCTAGTGAAAAGCTCCCTGGTCTTATTGTTGTTGTTTGGTCGTTTAGTCGTGTCCGACTCTTCGTGACCCCATGGACCAGAGCACACCAGGCACGCCTGTCTTCCACTGCCTCCCGCAGTTTGGTCAAACTCATGCTGGTAGCTTCGAGAACACTGTCCAACCATCTCGTCCTCTGTCGTCCCCTTCTCTTTGTGCCCTCCATCTTTCCCAACATCAAGGACATTTCTAGGGAGTCTTCTCTTCTCATGAGGTGGCCAAAGTTTTGGAATCTCAGCTTCAGGATCTGTCCTTCCAGTGAGCACTCAGGGCTGATTTCCTTCAGAATGGATAGGTTTGATCTTCTTGCAGTCCATGGGACTCTCCAGAGTCTCCTCCAGCACCATAATTCAAAAGCATCAATTCTTCGGCGATCAGCCTTCTTTATGGTCCAGCTCTCACTTCCGTACAGCCCTGGTCTTATTATTCCTTACTAAAAACATGACTTAAGTTATTATATTATATTACATGATTATTGCTGCTTCTTTTGCAACCTTGATCTTTCCAGCCAAGTACCCCATCAGTCCTCATTAGTTTCGCTTCTAAACGTCTGCAGGTAAAGGAGTATGCAAGCATTCATGGTACACAGATACTTTTACTGGGCTGGGATAGCTCAGTCAGTAGAGCATGAGACTCTTAATATCAGGGTCCTGGGTGCCAACATGAAGAAAATATTGGTGGAGAGGCAGGTAAGCCCACCCACATAATCGACCACAATGGCAATGTCCATCAACTTTGGAAGGGAGACCCGCCCCCCTCAAATATTTTAGGGAGGGGGGCGAAGGGACTTTGACCCCTAGGAGCTTACTCCTATGTTCGAGCCCCACGTTGGACAAAATATTCCTGCATTGCAGAGGGTTGGACTAGATTGGTCCCTTGCAATTCTACTAATTCTACAATTTTTTTTATTTGAAGGGCCCAATTTATGGTGCTAAAAGCGCTAAACGAATTGAGAGTTTGGTGCTTAACCGAATGCCTCCTCCTGTATATTTCTTTACCATGTGCCTGCCCTCTATCTGAAGCTTGGAGGGGGCCCTTTGGGTGGTGACCCCTTGGCTATGAAATGTTTCCCTAGGGAAGTTTGCTTGTCACCTGCAGGGATTTTCTTTTTCTTTTCAACACAAGCATCACGAATGTTTGTTCTCTTGTTTTAAGAGCTTGTTTCTTGATTGGCTTTCTTTCTCCTTTTTTGGCAGTACACAGATAAGAGGTTTGCATTCTGAAGCTGCAGCTGAATAAATTTCCGTAAGAGCAATTTTGGTGGGGGGGGGGGAACAATCTTGTGTTCTGGTAATGAAGGGTGCATGCCGTTTATGAGAAATAGAACCCCATCTGTCCCAAAGAAACCACTGCGATCCATCACGTTAAATCGAGAAACCATTTGACACATTTATTTCTTCAGCAGGAAGTGTTCTGTCAGATCTGTAGGGAACACTGAAATTTTGTACATATGAAGATGAAAGTAGAAAGAGCAGGCGTCACTACTTTCCCTGGGCCTGGGTCCATTAACATGGGACATGCCTCTTTGCCAGTTGGATACAGAAAAATATGCTGTATTTGCCTATAGGCTCCAATGATGTTGCATCATTAAGAACTATATGAGATGAGTCTGATTGTCTGAATTTGCTCTCAGTATTAAAGCAGACACTGTCTGTAAATGCATTCTATATGCTATGTCATATGACAGATTCGTAATGAAACAATTACCAGGAATAGGAAGGAAGCTATTTATGATATACTTCTTTTTTTAAAGAAAGTTAACACAAAGCATAAGTATAGCATAAATGGGTATACTCCGGACATAAAAGAAAATTACACTTCTATTCAGAAAGGTCCATTGAGCTACAGTGGTACCTCAGGTTACATACACTTCAGGTTACACACTCCGCTAACCCAGAAATAGTGCTTCAGGTTAAGAACTTTGCTTCAGGATGAGAACAGAAATTGTGCTCTGGCGGCGTGGCGGCAGCAGGAGGACCCATTAGCTAAAGTGGTGCTTCAGGTTAAGAACAGTTTCAGGTTAAGTACGGACCTCCGGAACGAATTAAGTACTTAACCTGAGGTACCACTGTACAAGGAAAAGTGCTACACTCTTAGTAAACATTAGACCTAGTCTTCACTCATATAAAGGGATTCCTCCTATGTCGTTAATAGTAAGGGCAAAACACAACTCCAGGGTTGGAGCTTGGTGATGTTTGGCTACACACACACACACACACACACACACACACACACACACACACACAGAGATAAATAGCACTGGAGATGTTAAAGCTTTGAGTGCCAGCTGCATTTTTATTGGCCGTCTGCAACTTCAAAGCTTTTCCTCTTCAGAAGCTTGGCCAGGTACCACTGGCTGCCCCCAATCTGCTTTTGCTGACTTATTGTTTCTCAATGTGTTTTTCTTTTCTCCCAAGCTGTGGTGTTCAGTTTGAAATTAGGTAGCTTTCTCTCTCTCCCCCCTCCCAATGTTAGCTACCATTTTTGTTTCCTTTGCTCCAGCTGTGAGTAAATATGACTATGTGATCTTACCCACTCATTTGTCTACATGTTTCAATTGCAAATCCATTAAGTGACTTTTAAAAAGAAAGAGAAAAGAACATAAGATGAGTCTTGCTGGATCAGCGTAAAAAACACGGATGTTGTTGGACTCCAACTCCCATCAGCCTCAGCCAGGACAGCCAAGGGTTGGGGTTGATGGGAGCTGGGAGCCCAGCTTTAAAACACTATTCAGAGTAGAGTTGATCATCTAGCGTGTTTCATCACATGGAATGCAGAACCCTCTTATCATCGCAACCCCCACCAACCTATGACTTGAAACCATAGCTGTCAACATTTCCCTTTTTTAAAGGGAAATTCCCTTATTCCTAATAGGATTCCTCGCAAGAAAAGGGAAATGTTGACAGCTATGCTTGAAACTAATACAGTGGTACCTCGTTTTACGAACATCTCAGAAGTCGAATGTTTCGCCTTTCGAACGCCGAAAACCCAGAAGTAAGTGCTTCAGTTTCCAACCACTTTTCGGAAGTCGAACGTGCCATGTAGCTTCCATATTGAGTTTTCCGTATGTAAATGCTTCCAGAAGTAAATGCTTCGGTTTTGGAAGTAGAACAGTCTTACAGAATGGATTACGTTCGAAACCCAAGGTACCACTGTAACTTGCTTTGTGTGGGAATTAAGCAAGGTGATTCAGTAAAAGAAATGACTGCAGGGTGAGTTTCTTTGTACACCCCCCCTCAAACTAAATGTTGTTACCATTGATTTCAAGGGAATGTACATCTAAATTAGGGCCGGGGGACTGGTGGCCCCCTGAAGATGTTGTTACCCATCACCAATGACTGTTCATCACGCTAGCTGAGGCTGATGGGCCAGACTGTTGTCTTCTCCAATATGAACTTATCTATGCATTAAGACAGGAATGGAGAACCCATGGTCCTTCCAGGCATTCCTGGATTACAACACCCATCATCCCTGACCATTGTCCACACTGCTTGTGGATGATGGGAGCTGGAGTCCAGCAATATTTGGAGGCTTCCTGACTCTAGTGTAGATAATTTCTTTTCCTTATACTCTGCAAAGTACCATGCACACTGATGGTGCTGTATTATTTATCACCATAATCAGAATTTTGCCAGGAAAAGAGAAGTATGGAAACAGATGAACCACATGTAATTCGTACAGATTCGCTGGCAGCATTGGGTAGGTTGCCTATGGACCCTGGTTTACACAGCCTCCAATGTTAATTCCCAGACACACTTACTAGAGTGTAAGTTCCTTTAAACTTCGCTGCTGAGGTAGCATGGCCATTGACCTATGCGGAAAGTGCACTGAAGCCAATGATGTGTGGAGCTTGAAACACTGCATGCCTTAGTCACTCTCTGAGCCACCCTCTATACCCCTTTCTCTGTGTTTCCTCCTCCATCCACCCCCCCCCCCCACTTTCCTACTTCCTTAACACAGGCTTGATCCCTTAGAGAGGGCAGCCTAAAATTAGGCATATGGACCTTGGCCCCAAAATTAGATGGATTTACTTCTGCTTAAACACTGCGTAGGCTTGTGGTAGGGACGCGGGTGGCGCTGTGGGTTAAACCACAGAATCCCCGTGACGGGGTGAGCTCCCGTTGCTCGGTCCCTGCTCCTGCCAACCTAGCAGTTCGAAAGCACGTCAAAGTGCAAGTAGATAAATAGGTACTCCTCTGGCGGGAAGGTAAACGGCATTTCCGTGCGCTGCTCTGGTTAGTCAGAAGTGGCTTAGTCATGCTGGCCACATGACCCGGAAGCTGTACGCCGGCTCCCTCGGCCAATAAAGCGAGATGAGTGCTGCAACCCCAGAGTCAGCCATGACTGGACCTAATGGTCAGGGCTCCCTTTACCTTTACCTTTTACTAGGCTTGTGGTACATAGGTGTGAGCTGACAAAACCCCCACCTGAGGCTGGGTATAGCCACCCCTGAGAAAGCTCTCTCTTACATTCACACCAAATGCACCTTGGACACTGGTGGGATGAGGAGGAGAGCCTCTCTTGCCTCTCTTGATGCAGGGATGGGGAAACCATGGCCCTCTGGATCTTGCTGGACTCCAACCCCCATCAGCTGCAGGCCATGTGGCCGACGGCCAGGGATGATGGGAGCTGTAGTCAAGCAACACCAGGAGGACCTTGGGCTCCCCACACCTGTCTTAATAGATGTTAAAATTCATATTGGAGAAGACATTCCTTCAGATAGCCTGGTCCTAAGTTATTGTGGACCTTAAAGTTCATAAAGAAGTTTGGACTGGTCTTGGAAATGAAACAGTGAGCCAGTGGTAACTGCATACTTTCAATGGAAGAGCACGTGTTCATCCTGAAATGAATGGGGTCACATACCAACATGCCACCATCTCATTTTCAGCTATTTATTTATTTTCCTGCATTTATATATCATCTTTTTCTTCAAGGAGCTCACGGTGGTATACATGGCTGGCCAAGTCTATGGTACGTTAACCACTGCTGAATCCATAGACAGCTATATGTTTCAGTTTATTAAGCAAACATTGGCATGGCATTGGATCACCATATATTTTTATGTTCAGATATTTAAAATTGGGCAAAAACCTTGCGGTCAGCTCAATGAAGTCCAGTGAATGTTTTCGCTCTGTATATTTTTAGGTGCACATTTGAAAAAAGAAAGACAATAGGTTGCAGTACGACAGCTGGCAAAATAGGGAGTTATTCCTTTTAATTCCCTGCTTCATTAAAAAAAAAAAAAAAACCATTTGGGGCTTTAAGCTGCATAGGAAACTGGCAAACCTGCCAATAAGATCAGTCTTAAAAAAATAAAAGATTGCAAGCCAGTATAGTAGAGGCATTTCAGAGCAACTTGCTTGTTTAGGCATTAAGGCAAAAGACTTTGAAGTCACAGAGTGCCAATAAAAATGCAGCTGGCATTCAGAAATTTAACAACTCCAGCATTTAGCTTTTACATGTCTGTTCCTAAATCCGAAGCTGGCAAATTTTAGAATGCCTCCCCGCCCCTCATTCCTGCAGCGGGAGGCGTGTGTACTTATATGGTGGAAGGCCTCCGCGGGCACATTTTCTTCTGGAATCTTAGGATGGATACCAGAGTCCTTTTAACCTGATGACTACAGGAAACTGCCTTATGCCAAGACTTGGTCTGTCCAAGGTTGTCCCATGACATTTGAATGAAAAGCAAGGGCTCCCCCGCCCCACCCTTCCATGTACAAAAGTTGACCAGATGGGCTGTTGAATCTTAAGAACATAAGAAGATCCTGCTGGGTCAAGTCAATGGCCTATCTAGTCCAGCATCCTATTGTCACAGTGGCCAACCAGATACAGTGGTACCTCGGGTTAAGAACTTAATTCATCCCGGAGGTCCATTCTTAACCTGAAACTGTTCTTAACCTGAGGTACCACTTTAACTAATAGGGCCTCCCGCTGCCGCCGCACGATTTCTGTTCTCATCCTGAAGCAAAGTTCTTAACCCGAGGTACTATTTCTGGGTTAGCAGAGTCTGTAACCTGAAGCGTCTGTAACCCGAGGTACCACTGTACCTGTGGAAAACCCAAAAGCAGGACCTAAGAAAGGGTTGTCATATTTCAAAAAGTAAAAACCAGGACACCCCAAAAGTTATTGAGCTTCTTTTTAGGAAGACCCCAAAAACGCCCCCCAAAACTCCTTGATTTTTGAATTGACTTGACTAAGATCCAGAACAAACCTCCACCTTCCAGCAATTCCCCCCTTTGAAATCCTGGTAATGTCCGGGAAAATCCAGGTGTATGGCAGCCCTATATAAGAGAGAACTCTCCCTTCCTGTGGTTTCCTGCAACTGGAATTCAGAAACATTGCTGTCTCTGATTTCCCTCCTTTCTGCTTTGTTTGTGGCTTTCAAACATTCCTTAAGGGCAGCCTAACAAAAGTGAGATATTGGTAGCCAAGGCATAAGTAAGAGTAGATTTGGTTTGGATTGCCGCCTAAGGCAGAGAATAAGAATAATAAATTATACTGATATACTGAATTTCTTCCACCTTGGAACTTAAAACCACATACATGATATTTTCAGGAGGTTACATATCTGATCTTGGACCAGACCCGGGCCTATATGCCCACTCATAAATCCATTCCATCCCAATTCTGCATCAATCTGCATGTTGTTGTTTTTTTAAATCTGCATGACACTTCATATAGATACATATATGATTGCATACGCATTTTCTCTAGACATTTTATGCAGTCCCCCCATATTTATTTCTCTCTCCTCACCCCCAGCTGCTGCAATGTTCCAGTTTCTGTGGCTTACTTTATTGATTGTTTTATACTTTTTTATATTTTTCTGTAAGGTTGGACAAGCAGCTGAATATTTATCCTGCATTGTATAATATACCAGTAGATAGGGCTCATCTATCTGGGAAGGTAGCCCATCTAGGAGAAGGAAAACTCTGCTCCTAAACCTCCACTGGACCATAAAGAAGGCTGATCGCCGAAGAATTGATGCTTTTGAATTATGGTGCTGGAGGAGACTCTGGAGAGTCCCATGGACTGCAAGAAGATCAAACCTATCCATTCTGAAAGAAATCAGCCCTGAGTGCTCACTGGAACGACAGATCGTGAAGCTGAGGCTCCAATACTTTGGCCACCTGATGAGAAGAGAAGACTCTCTGGAAAAGACCCTGGTGTTGGGAAAGATGGAGGGCACAAGGAGAAGGGGACGACAGAGGATGAGGTGGTTGGACAGTGTTCTTGACGCTACTAACATGAGTTTGACCAAACTGCGGGAGGCAGTGGAAGACAGAAGTGCCTGGCATGCTCTGGTCCATGGGGTCATGAAGAGTCGGACACGACTAAACGACTAAACAACAACAACGATTCGATATTTGTACCTTTTAATAGATGTATTTTTATTGCTATATTTTATTCTTCTTGTGAGGCATTTTGGGATTTTTTTTGGGGGGGAGGTGAGAATTCCTAAATTCAGCAAACTGACCTAACTAACTAAACCTGTCAGGCACTGGCTGCACAGTGCTGGTCAGAATAAATGCACCAACCATTCATTGGATTAAGAGTGTAGAAAAGGCAATGTGTTCAAATCTTAAGCACGTCATAATTTTAAGCATCCCAAAGTGTTTAAAAAGTGTTACTAGGAATGAGCACATACATCCATTTGCTAGTTAAACAACATAACCTGTTTCATTTTTAAACGCACAGGCCGGGGACCAGAGCACATTAAAAATGTTAAACACACTGACATGTTTACAACGTGTTGCAAGAAAGTGTTTAACTTCTTGTGCTCCAAAGCTAAACACTTTCGAATTAGAGGGTTTGCTACTTCTCTATTTATTCAGCGCAGCTATCACTTACTCATGCTTATTGGTTTAAGTTTAAATTGATTTGGAGCAGGCAGTAAGTCATACAAACAAGGAGATAATTTTGATTTCAGAACCATATGGGCAAAATTGTGTTGGCGGCTTCCAGTGAAATACGTCTCGCCGCGCGTGTTTAATAAAGAGAATGGCCCAAAATTTATGAACTGCGCTGATCCTAATTCATGTTACGTATTAACAAAGGTTATTGTATAAAATTAGAGTTCAGGTTCATATTCATTTCGAGGGGAGATTAAAAGCACATAAAACCAATTCTCCGTGTATTTGCAAACCATTTATAAGCAACGCAGCCCAATCCTGCGGGTCAGTTTAAGAAGCAGCAGTCGAAGCAAGAAACTGGATTGAGAATGTGGGAAGGGTTGTGCTGGATTAGACCAAGGTTTTCTCTTGGAGAAAAGTGCAGCAAGCGTTTCTCATCAACTAAAGCTTGTGGACACCCAATGAGGCTGAATGTTGGAAGATTCAGGACCAGGGTGGATGGCCATTTCTCATGGATGCTTTAGTCAAGTTTCCTGCATTGCAAGTGGTTGGACTAGATGACCCAACAACAACAACAACAACAACAACAACAACAACAACACATTTTATTTATACCCCGCCCTCCCCAGCCAAGACTGGGATCAGGGTGGCTAACAACCAATAATAAAAACAAGTTGATTAAAATACAACATTAAAACACAAGATTAAAATACAACCTTAAAACATTAAAATGCAGTCTCTTCACAGGAGGAGAAAGGAAAAAAGAAAGAGGGGGAGGGAATCAAATTGATTCCAAGCCAAAGGCCAGACGGAACAACTCTGTCTTACAGGCCCTGTGGAAAGAAATCAGATCCCGCAGGGGCCTGGTCTCATGAGACAGAGCGTTCCACCAGGCCGGAGCCAGTGTTGAAAAGGCCCTGGCTCTGGTTGAGGGACTTACTTAGGGCCCGGGACCTCTAGGGTGTTGCTGTATATGGACCTTGAGGCTCTCCGTGGGGCATGCCGGGAGAGGCGGTCCCGTAGGTACGAGGGTCCTAGGCCGTGAAGGGCTTTAAAGGTCAAAACCAGCACCTTAAATCTGACCCTGTACTCCATATGATTCTATGAGATCATGGAAAGTACTTCTTCATGCAGCCCATAGTGGAACTTGCTCCCACAAGAAGCAGTGGTGGCCACCAACTCTGATAGCTTTAAAAGAGTATTATAGACAAATTCATGGCGGATAAGGCTATCAAAGACCACAAGACATGATGGCTCTGTTCTGCCTCAATACAAATGCCTGTTGCTAGAAATCACCAGTGGGTGATGCATTGTTGCCGTCAAGATTCTCAAAGGCTTCTGGTTGGCCAATGTGAGAACACGATGCTGAACTAGATGGGCATTTGGCCTGATGCAACCCAAGGCATCCCATAGTTTATCAAGTTCTTATTTTTGCTTTCTGCTGCCTAGCCTTTTTTATTTTTTTTTAAATAGGCAGATGTTTTACTTGTCAGGTTGACATTTTTAGTGGCTGCTGAACCCCCTTAAGGGTAAAGGGACCCCTGACCATTAGGTCCAGTCATGACCGACTCTGGGGTTGCGGCGCTCATCTCGCTGGCGTACAGCCTCCGGGTCATGTGGCCAGCATGACTAAGCCGCTTCTGGCGAACCAGAGCAGCGCACGGAAACGCCGTTTATCTTCCTTCCGGAGCGGTACCTATTTATTTACTTGCACTTTGACGTGCTTTCAAACTGCTAGGTTGGCAGGAGCAGGGACTGAGCAACGGGAGCTCACCCCGTCGCGGGGATTCGAACCGCCGACCTTCTGAGCAGCAAGTCCTAGGCTCTGTTGTTTAACCCACAGTGTCACCCGCATCCCTTAACCCCCTTAAGGTTATTTTATTTGTTGCATCTGTGTCTCTGTCTCTTGTTATTCATGCATACATTCACCTCTTCCACCGTTGTAAACCGTCCTGATGACTGTGTTTTCGCTGTAAATCCAGGTTATACATTTTCCGAAATAAAAATAAAATAAACGCTGCACGTCTGATCTTCTCCAACTCCGTATGTGCTAAATGGTGTTCCAACCAGGCATTCTGCTTCCAAGGAGCCTCAAGTGAATTTGCCTCCTTAATGACCATTTTTACAGTTGCAATATGATACACGACTGATTGTGCATTCATTTTTCTAATGAATACAAATGTATTTCTAATGGATTTCCACGGGGTGGGGGGGGTGTTGAATAAGGGAGGTATGCTGGATAAGAATTCATCACCTTTGATTATCCTATTACACTTCTTCTAAGTCTTTGATTTCCGCCCCTCTTTTAAAAAAACTCAGAATGTTAACAATCTACTTGATCTTAAATTTTAAATACGTACCAAGCCCCCTGCAAAACATTGCATGTTATGTGTGTATTTAAAACAGTTCTAGACAGCATTGTTTCCCTGACTGATGAGAGAATGTGTTGTTTTTGTTATTATTATCTACTGTTTAATTGCCAATGTGACTTCTAAGCAGTTTGCTTGTATGAGGAGCCACCTGCACTATATATTTAAAGCAGTATCATATCACTTTAAACAGTCTTGGCTTCCCCCAAAGAATTCTGGGAACAGTCATTCTGCTCACAGAGTCACAATAAACAGAGTTCCCCAGGAAGAGAGATTGGCTGCTAAACTATTCTGGGAATTGTAGCTATGTGGGGGAGGGGAAAATAGGGGTCTCCGAATGCCTCTTGGCACCTTTAACAAAAACACCTCCTGGTATATTAATATTATTATTATTATTATTATTAATAATAATAATAATAAACCAGAACTACGTAGTCAAGTGCGTACATTAGCGATAACAACACTTAAATAATGTATCATATGAAGGGACCCCGTTTTGCAAATGTTTGTAGATGAGGCAAAATTACACATTGGGAGAAATTTCCACTAAAACGCTGAGGAGTTTTCATGAGGAATTTTAGAAGAAGATGGAGAAGAAGACTCTGCCAGGGTGGTGCATGCTCTAGTTATCTTCCGCTTGGACTACTGTAATGCGCTCTATGTGGGGCTATCTTTGAAGGTGACCTGGAAACTACAACTAATCCAGAATGCGTCAGCTAGACTGGTGACTGGAAGTGGCCGCCGAGACCACATAACACTGGTCTTGAAAGACCTACACTGGATCCCAGTACGTTTCCGAGCACAACTCAAAGTGTTGGTGCTGACCTTTAAAGCCCTAAACGGCCTTGGTCCAGATATATCTGAAGGAGCGTCTCCACCTCCATCATTTTGCCCGGACATTGTGGTCCAGCACGGAGGGCCTTCTGGCAGTTCCCTTGCTGCGAGAAGCCAAGTTACAGGGAACCAGGCAGAGGGCCTTTTCGGTAGTGGCACCCGCCCTGTCGAACACCCTCTCACCAGATGTCAAAGAGAAAAACAACTACCAAACTTTTAGAAGACATCTGTAGGCAGCCCTGTTTAGGGAAGCTTTTAATGTTTAATAGGTTATTGTATTTTAGTGTTCTGTTGGAAGCCACCCAGAGTGGCTGGGGAAACCCAGCCAGATGGGTGGGGTATAAATAATTTGTTGTTGTTGTTATCTGCTGCGGAAATGTGGAGAGCTGGGGGGAGAGAATGTGAGAGGAAATTAAATGGACCGACTTGCCCATCACAGTGCAGAGGGCTCTTTCCGTGGGTGCAACCGGCATTCACATCCCTGTGTAGGTGCCCCCTACACACATCAGTTGTGTGTGGAGGGGGAGGCAGGGTTGGCGCACATGGAGGCATCTCAGGGCAGAGCTAGCTGGGCACATTGCACAGAGCCCCTTCCCACATTTGATACCCATGGATGTACCAAATGACCAAACAGGTTTCTCATGGCTGTGTATGTGTGTTGTTTTCTTTTTCTGTTGCTTCTCTCCGATTCGTCTCCTAAAGGGAAAGAAATGAATTTGCTGATAAGCGGAAGCATAAGAAGCCTGGGAAGGGGGAAATGAGCGGGCACTTTTCCCTGCTTGTTTTCCAAACCTGGATATTTCCAAAACAGTTGTTGGCTGGTTGCCTATTCTAAGGGAAGAATGTGGGCCAGTGTTCATGCTTCGGGTCAGATTGAAAAGATATAGTATGTAAAGGAGGAAGCATGCCTGCAATTGAAGGATTTTCCATAGCTGAGTCAGGCATGCAGAGCAAAGCTATTCCCCCTACAGCGCTACAAATTCAGCTGTTGGAGACAACTTGAAACCAAGGGCTCTAGTCATGCAAATTGGCTAAATCGTGTTTTTTGTTTCATTTTTCAACAATGTAGAGTATGTGGCCACATAGGAAAGATTGTCAGATTTGTGTAATGTAAATTCATTATATTAGCAGCTTTTCTTCTCCTCTCCCACACCCTCAGGCTGGTGAATGGGTCTTTTTCAAGATGGCAGTGTACAAAGCACCCCTCCTAGGTATTGCTCTCTGGAACTTCCTGCTTGTTGATTCTAGGCGGTTGCTTTTGTTGTAGTGATTGTTACAGTAATTTCTTTGGCTGCTACATACATTTCTTTGTTCAGGCAAGCCTGCAATTTTATTGTATATATGCATTTTATTATGTCTACTAGTTTTTTATATTTTATTTTATTTTATTGGTATTTTCTTATCAACATGTTATATTCATAATACAAAAAAGATTTTTTAAAAAATTAAGTGCTATATAAACCTTGTTAATAAAAATAAATACTAAATAATATTTAGCACCAAGTAATAGTACCACTCCATTCTGCCTTGGTCAGATCACATCTGGAATACTGTGTTCACTTCTGGGCGCCAAAATTCAAGAATGATATTGACAAGCTGGAACATGTGCAGAGGAGGGCAACCAAGATGTTCAAGAGTCTGGAAACCAAGCTGCATGGGGATCGGTGGAAGGAGCTGGGTAAGTTTAGCAAGGAAAAGAGGAGACTGAGAGGAGATATGGTAGCCATTTTCAAATACCTGAAGGGCTGTCACATGGAAGATGGAGCAAGCTTGTTTTCTGATCAAGAGAGTAGGACATGAACCAATAGCTTCAGGTTACAAGAAAGGAGATTCCAACTAAACATCAGGAAGATCTTTCTGACAGTAAGAGCTGTTTGGCAGTGGAACAGTCTCCCTCAGGAGGTTGTGGACTCTCCTTCCTTGCAAGTTTTTAAGCAGCGGTTGGATGGCCATCTGTCATGGATGCTTTAGTTGGGATTCCTGCCTTGCAGAGTGCTGGACCAATGACCTTTGGGGTCCCTTCCAGCTCTACAATTCTACGATTCTATGATTTTATGCAAATATAGGTCCTCTGTTAGCAATGCTGGTGAAGGATGTGGCCTAGGGGAATTTTCAAGAGGAAGAAGAAGAAGAGTTTGGATTTGATACCCCACTTTATCACTACCTGAAGGAGTCTCGAAGT